>NW_019506169.1:0-543 GCF_002814215.2 Seriola lalandi dorsalis
TAATTTATGATAGCCAATAAATTGATAAACAACCGAAATCTAACACATTTGGTGTCCAGCTCATGAGGTAGAGCTCAGACCCAACAACAACAACACTTCTGTCAGTCACTTTTCACTTCCTATTGCTCGTACTTTTACCTTTTATCTGTCATGTCACCTTCAGTGGAATTTAAACTTAAGTAACACTGATTGACAAAATGTAGTAAACACCATTGGCAGCACTGGAATGATCTGAAAATAATGTAAAGTGTATTATTTGAAGTATACCAGATCATTTCAATAAACAGGCCTTTAATGGAGACAAATTGTGGGGCCTTTCACAGAGAATCTACTGTAACTTGGTCAACTCACACATTCAATTGTTGGACTACTTGTGATAAGGTAATATGGTGCTGGTTAGGTTTGTTGAGGTGAGGGGTAGAATCAGCTGCTTGTCAGTAGGGGTGTAACTACAAAACTGAAAAGCATCTGTAAAACATAAATAGAAAAATTAAAAAAAAACTTGTGCATTAGGAGTGTTATATAGTTTGTTTTATATATATA
>NW_019506170.1:0-869 GCF_002814215.2 Seriola lalandi dorsalis
TTTTTTTTTTTTTTTTTTTTTTAACAGATAAAGCCGATTCTAAATAAAGATGTGTACATATCGTTTTAAGGTTCATTCACATGGTGAAAAGGAAGGTGGCTTTATCAGGAATGTCCAGGATGTACACACGATTAATGTGCACATGTTGGAGCAAGATAATAAATAATACACTTTGGGAAACCCTTGTACAATCAAGCCACGTGGCTTTGTTAATGAACACAGAGCTTACAGCATCTGTGAGCGGAATACCTTGAATTATCACTGTCAGCTCAGAGGATAATAGTGCATGATCCCCTCTGTCAAACTGAAACAACTAAAGCCGCATACAAAAACTATTGCACTCAAAATGTAATATTTCATCAGACAGCTTTGCTACATATTCGTGAAGGCTCTCCCGGGGATAAAACATCTATCAGGAACAGAAGCATATTGGCATACATCCGCTTAGCCACATGTTTTGTGTAACTAATTGGATAACCACACCAAGTAAAGCACGAAATTGCCTTCTTTTTTTTCTTTTTTTTTTTTTTTTTTTATCCCTCCTGCAGCAGTGGATGCAACCCGCTCTGCAGGGCGTTGGTGGGGCACAGAGGCATACACATTTATGAGTCATACATTTAATATGCTCTCCCTTCCTACTCATATCATAAACACTCAGAGAGATGGAAATGAAACATCCCCTTTTTCCTCTTCAACCACGTCGGCGACTTCGTCAGACAGTCAAGAGAGATTCTCTCTTCTCTGTCCTTTGAGTGTTTCTCATCCTTACTCTCTGGTGCCCCCTGACTATTCTTCTCTTACGCTGTCTGAAACTCGAAAATGCTGCTTGTGCCGATTTTTTTTTTTTTTTTTTTAAATATTAGCTGTGT
>NW_019506171.1:0-894 GCF_002814215.2 Seriola lalandi dorsalis
TGGTTATAACATGTGTTTCTCAACAGCTACACAGCAGCAGGAAGAGGGCTGAGGAGAGAACCAATCAGAACAACGAAACTTCACAAAGACCAGTCAGACTTTAGAATAAATGCACTGAGGACCAGTTAGCCGTTAGCCAGAAGCTACTGCTAACACTGACACTATGTTTGGCAGCTTTGGTGATAACACAGCAGCTTTATCTGCTTCTGCCGTGACCCCTGACAGCATGCCTGGTCCAGAACAAAAGGATGGGGAAGAAGGTAAGTGTGAAAATGAACTTTAATCCCTCTTATATTTATATAAGTTCATTATATTTATCATCTCCTACAATTATCTGTTGTTTTGGTTAAGCTTTTAGCTGCCCATACAGAGAAAAACCTTCTGGGAATACTGAACACAATAACTTATATATTCTGAAATTAAACTGTCTGCTGATCTTTCATGGGACAACTGCAGCCACCAACCACTTACTTCATCTAATCACAGAGAAAAGAAGCTAAAGGCAATGACACAGGACTCCATGTCATACGTGTTGAGCAGCTGCAGCCAGGTCAGAAACAAGAAGCGTGGTTTAACTGAGGAGTGTTTTTGTTTCCAAGACTAAAGCTCTGAAGTTAAAGGAAGTAAAAGACATTCATTGATTTATTTATTTATCTAAAGATCAGGTACCTTAGATTCATGTCTTGCTTTTGTCTCAGTTATAGTCACACCTGGTGGTATTACTCTTCTGCTTTCCTTTGCATATGTAAGATGAGATTTGGAGTATAAACATCTTAATATGGCAAAGTAAAGTATTGTTAATTCTACATAATAACCTTTAGAAACACATACTTCACAGTCCCATAGATATAAACCATTAGGACTCCTCTGTAAGTAGGTAAACACTGGATCTTA
>NW_019506172.1:0-942 GCF_002814215.2 Seriola lalandi dorsalis
TGTTCGTTGCGGTTGCGTCACAAAGCGCCGCTCCTGTTGACTTGCAACTTCGAAAACATTTAACCTTTTTTTTAATTTTTTTTTTTTAAACTTGAGGTTAAGGCTCTTGGTTTTTTAACAGGTACCGATAGCTGTTGAATTGTGTAATACTTGGCCTCTTGGTCGGCGTTGTATTTTTGTTACAGGCGTGCAATGAATCTTGGGATAGGTTGTAGGAAAAGATGGCTGCATTTCAAGGGGCCTTCCAAATGGGACAGCATAGTCACTCTACTGCCACACAACCCGTCTTCAAATGCTACCCCCAAAGGTGCGGCAGCTGAACCGGGACACAGCTTACGTCTTAGCAAATGTGGAACATGTTGTAAATTCTAAAGTGCAAGAGTTTTACCCAGAAAGCTTTGTCAGAGAGATGTTAGCTAAAATATGCTAGTGAGCCTCATAATACAGCCTTCCATATGATTTAGTAATATTGTTTGGAGGTTATGGTTTCTGTGTGTGTGTGTGTGTGTGTGTGTGTGTGTGTGTGTGTGTGTGTGTGTGTGTGTGTGCATGTAGGACTGACGATCCAACTTAACTAAATCAGTGTTCATAGTAGAGCCTCCAGTCAGACAAGGTGGTTTAAACAAGCAAACACATCCAGAGCAGCAAGGCAACATGTCAGAACTCCAGAAGCAGTTATCAGAAATGGCTGAAACACAACACTGACTACATGACAAGCTAGCAAAGGGAAGAGGATGGTTAGAAACACTGACAGGTCAATGAGATAATGAGAGGCAGGTGTGGATGATTTGGGAATGAGAACAGGTGAGCAGGTGGATGTGGAAGTCAGGATTGTTGAGAGAGTCCAAGGGCATCTGGTGGACAGGTGGAGCATGGGCTTGCATGATGCCTGGGGGGGTGGGGGGGAGTGGCTGGAGACAAGGACAGAGTAAAAGCATGGAT
>NW_019506173.1:0-841 GCF_002814215.2 Seriola lalandi dorsalis
TGAATGATCTGGATGAACTGGATGACTGTATGATGACATCTCTGGACAACTTTTCAGCTTTGAGACTGTATCTCTGCTGGTTGCAGGTGGGTTTTTATTTCAGTCAAGGGCGGTTCCATCTTCTCGCTCTCTTACTTCCCGTCACAGTCGCTACACTGTGGAGATACTGTATCTGTGCTGATAAGAAAGGTTGGCTCGTCAATGGTAAAATTAGCAGTTCAGTATCTCGTTGCTGTCACGGCAAGTTCACTGATGTGCTCTGCCGCCTCCCTTCTTCTTCTTCTTGTACATAAATGTGTTGTAAAACCCACAGCTGTGCAAGTGATGGAGCAGAAAAGGCTCTAAGTTTTGTAATATTCATCAACAAGAAGAAGAGAAGTGTTGCGAGAGAGAATATCTGTGAACTCCCACTGACCGACTCCACAGGATGTAATGACAGAGCTGTGGTTCTCGCCGCATATTCTCCAAGTTCTCATATTCTCCAAGTTCTCATATTCTCCAAGTTCTCACATCGTATTCTCCAAGTTCTCATTCTCCAAGTTCTCACGTCGTATTCTCCAAGTTCTCACATCGTATTCTCCAAGTTCTCACGTCGTATTTTCCAAGTTCTCACGTCATATTCTCCAAGTTCTCACGTCGTATTTTCCAAGTTCTCACGTCATATTCTCCAAGTTCTCACATCGTATTCTCCAAGTTCTCACATCATATTCTCCAAGTTCTCACATCATATTCTTCAAGTTCTCACGTCATATTCTCCAAGTTCTCACATCATATTCTCCAAGTTCTCACATCGTATTCTCCAAGTTCTCACATCATATTCTCCAAGTTCTCACATCATATT
>NW_019506174.1:0-932 GCF_002814215.2 Seriola lalandi dorsalis
CATCACCTAGTGACGTCGATGTGCTGCAGTAGATCAATATCAGACAGAAGCTGATCAACAATTAATAAAAGTTTTAATCTGAGTTAATCAGTTCTTTCTTTTGTTGCTGACTCTGTGTCATGAACAAGCTAATGTTAGCTTAAGTGGTTGTTACTAACTGAATCTGAAAACAAACATGGCTGCCTGTGTTTTAATGAAAAACGATCATCATCAGTGACTGGAACAAGGAACTTATACATGTTTGTTCTGACAAGTGAAACCAGCTCTAATTAGTAATTTGCATCCTACTGATTCTGTCGGTAATTAAATAGTAATTAATAGGCAGATAATCGACCAATTACAGCCTAGAACCTGCCTAAACATCACAAAGATAATCTATACATACATATATATACCTGTATCATACTTCTGTATATGTAGAGGTAGATATTGGCTATCGTGGTGCTGAAAGTGATGAAGTTTGAAAATTAATCTGAGATTGTGTGTGTGTGTGTGTGTGTGTGTGTGTGTGTGTGTGTGTGTGTGTGTGTGTGTGTGTGTGTGTGTGAGAGATAAAACTGCTGTGATGGTGGTGATGATGTCACTGTACGTGTCATCACTGATAGTTGATGACTGTTTGTTTGATAGAAGTTTGATTCTGTGTCTTTAAACTTCAAGTCACTTTGTTTCATAAACCAGTTTAATGTTGTTCAGTTAAAGCTCAGGGTTCCTGATCAGCTGATCAGAGCAGAGACTGTCACACACTACACTCTGAATCAGCCAATCAGGATGCAGATAATCACCAGAACTGAGCTGTAGAGATGAGAGATGATGTCTTTAACATGACACCACACTGTAACCTGACAGTTAATGTAGAAGGAGGTCAGAGGTCGGTGTGCTGACAGTCTGTGGCTTTCAGATGATTTTCAGCCTGGGAGTTGTAGTTTTTACTC
>NW_019506175.1:0-537 GCF_002814215.2 Seriola lalandi dorsalis
AGAAAAAAAGAAGCTATATAAACAAAGGCAAAACAAAAGCGTTACTTTCCACCTCTGGAGGCAGCTCTAGGTGAGTAAAGGAAGTTTGATGCTTTTTTTCTCATAATGTAATTTATGTTCAGGCTGAACTAAAATATGCATCTCTGGTCAAATGAACTTCTCTACATCTATTTTGATGGTGTCATCCATCCAACATTAAGTTTCGTGAAGCTAAAATCAGGATCAGTATGAAGAGGTGAGTGGATTTCATGCAAGAACTAAAAACTAACTTAAGTTAATCAAATCTGCTCACAGCAGTGAATTCAGCAGCAGTTTAAACATATGAAAAGTTTATTTAGTTTCTAGTGAGAAACTAGAGATCAGGTGGTTAACAACAAATAAGGAAGTAAATCCAGTTACACACACACACCTCCATGAGAGAGAGGAGAGTCCTCTTACCTTGTAGTATTTACCTCCGGTGTCGTTCTGAAACAGCGTGATGCATTTACTGTCCAGCCGCCAGTAATGTCTTTTCCTCTGAAACATAGAGATGAAGAG
>NW_019506176.1:0-690 GCF_002814215.2 Seriola lalandi dorsalis
TATTATTATTTACCTCTGCGAGCCTCAGTGTGTTTGTGTGTCCAGAGCTCACCTACATTGCATTGTCTGTAGGTGAGTGTGTGGATGTGTGCTCACTGTCCGGCTCCATGTTTATACCTGCAGTCGGCATTTTCCTTTTAGTTTTTCCATGTAGACTTTCCAACACACACACACACACACACACACACACACACACACACACACACACACACACAGAGTTGTATGTGTACACACACCTTGTTCACTTAGAGTCACACTATTTCACTGCATGATGTACATATGTGGAGTGATATGATAAAGCCACATACACATACACAGTATGAGTGAAGTCCCCTCCTCTCCTCACACATGCACACACACACACGCACGCACGCGCACACACTCACTCTCTCACACACACACACACACACACACAGACACACACCTGACTTCATTATCTGCGCTCTGCGATCGGGATGTCAGCAGCAGCAACCATGGTAACAAGTCGAGAGAGAGAGAGACTGTTGAGATTCACAGCCACTTCACACCAACGCATCATTAATGTCATTTAACTCGGCCCTCGGTGACACTTTCTCCCTCTCTGTCTGTTTTCTTCTTTCACTCCCCGACCGCTTTCTCCTCACCCTGCCTTTCCCTCTTTCTTCCCCTCCTTCTCCACATCCCTCACTACTCCTCCTCCTCCTCCTCCTC
>NW_019506177.1:0-808 GCF_002814215.2 Seriola lalandi dorsalis
GGACAAAGGGAAATAGAGGGCAGGTGTATCAAAGTGTGTCCACCCTGCAGCGTCTTAATGGCTTAATGGCTGCCAAATGCTATGACCTTGGCACCCAGGGCAGATTTAAAGCAGTACCAGGAACACACAAGCTGCTTTAGAAGCTGTACAGTGGAGGAAGAATTAATGGAGGCTCCACATTTAGGATTCAGCTGATCAATAACACTTGGAGTTTGTATCACAGTGAGTGGCTAACAAAGAAATGAACTCAACTCTGAGAAACATTTTGTCAACAGTGAAGCACTTCATCAAAAAGAGAGCAAAGTCAGTGTTAATGATCCTCACGTTGTTGTGTGAGTATGAACGGTATGGATTTCTAAATGACTCGGTCAGTCCTGTGACCTTTCCTTACGAAACTTCGGTCCTTGACAACATGAATGAATGACTGGATACCTGTGAAATGTGCTATAGATACTCATGGTCCCCAAAGGATACATATGTGTGTGTGTGTGTGTGTGTGTGTGTGTGTGTGTGTGTGTGTGTGTGTGTGTGTGTGTGTGTGTGTTTGTGTATATATATATATGCACACACACACAAAAACAGATAGATAGATATCCTGCACTTTAATCTGTAAATTGTAAGTTTGGTCATCCTCTGAGTGTCATGATCTGTCCTTCTCTGACTGTGTTTGGACATTTGTCCTTTCCTGTTTTATTTTGTAGTAGCTTTACTTGTGTGTCGTGTTAGTTTTATTTCCTGTCTTTGTCCTGTTTCCCTCCAAGATGATTGTCTGCCCCGCCCCCTGATGTGTTTCACTTGTGTTCAATTA
>NW_019506178.1:0-662 GCF_002814215.2 Seriola lalandi dorsalis
AAGTTAGCATGCTAACCAGCTAGCCCTGGCCCATCTTGTCACTTTCCGCTGGTGACCGTAGCTGCTCAAAAGGACGTATTATAATCTCTTGTATTATAAAAACAAAGATGGCTGAAGCTCCTGTCAAGCAACAATCACACCACCTGTTCCTGAAGAAACCTCGTTCAGCAACAGAGAAAAAATCATTCACTTTTTATAATTGTAAATTAAATAAGTTGCTAAATAACTAATATTTGAATACTTGACAGGATGTTCCACCAGTTTTAGTTTTTTAAACAATTATCAGCTGCAAACAAACAATAAATGTCACATTGATTTGATTCATAGTCTCTGTTGAACATCTTCACTGTTGAACATCTTCACACTCTTGAACATCTTCACTGTTGAACATCTTCACACTCTTGAACATCTTCACACTGTTGAACATCTTCACTGTTGAACATCTTCACTGTTGAACATCTCTCTGCTCTTGAACATCTCTCTGCTCTTGAACATCTTCACACTGTTGAACATCTCTCTGCTCTTGAACATCTTCACACTGTTGAACATCTTCACTGTTGAACATCTTCACTGTTGAACATCTTCACTGTTGAACATCTCTCTGCTCTTGAACATCTTCACACTGTTGAACATCTTCACACTGTTGAACATCTTCACACTCT
>NW_019506179.1:0-655 GCF_002814215.2 Seriola lalandi dorsalis
CCACCTGTACATGGGCCCCACCGGTACATGGGCCCCACCTGTACATGGGCCCCACCTGTACATGGGCCCCACCGGTACATGGGCCCCACCGGTACATGGGCCCCACCGGTACATGGGCCCCACCTGTACATGGGCCCCACCGGTACATGGGCCCCACCTGTACATGGGCCCCGCTGCCGTCCTCTCAGGAGTCTCCGATTGATCGGCCGCCAATCACGATTGCCTGATTTTCAGGTGTGTGGCCCCGCCTCACGACAGGCCGCCAAAACTAAACAACATGTCAGCAAGTGGAACTTTTACAAAGTGTGAGACACTGATACAACGAACGCCATCTGCAAGGCAGGTAAAGGTGATCAGTATCAGCCGATCGCACTCATAGATGATCGGTATGTGATCGCCCCTTCATCGTACATCTACAGTCAACAATCTCTCACTGCACCATCTCTGCAGCTGCTCCTCCAGGCTACAAGACGCTGCAGCTACAGTTAGTAAAGGGAGTGGGGAGGGGGCAGGAGCAGAGCAAACATGGTTTTACCCGTTCTGTGTGAACAGAACCAGTGACAGCAAACACACCTTCACTAAAGGCCAGATACAGGCCGGGTGGGAACTCTGTTCTAACTCCACAGTTAAAGCAACACTCGTCCATCATGAGACA
>NW_019506180.1:0-842 GCF_002814215.2 Seriola lalandi dorsalis
AAGATACTGACCAGTGAATGGCAGTTAGCACCAGCAAGTCCAGATAGCAGCAACTGTAACATGTTTAAAGCAGATTGAATAAGTGTGTGTGTGTGTAGTTGTGTAGTTGTGTCGGTGTGTGAGGTGCCTGCTTAAACCTGTGTTCTGAGTTACACCAGACTGCTGCCTAACCTCACAGTACAGGTAGTGCTGTCTGATTTCTCTTTCTTAAAATGACCCGTGTGTCTTTTCCTGCATGTTTTCCTGTCAGGAAGTCTCTCACCTTTTGCATCTAGTCTCATACACCCAACCTAATTACCAGACAAATCGTTGATTCTGGAACTTTGATTACATTCAATGACAAAAAAATGTTATTGTGAATTTTTTTCTTTCTACAAAACATCTGCTTTCCAAGGTTAGATGGGAAGGATCACGGTCATGGATGGATTATGTAACCGGCCAGCTGGACAGAGGTTCAGGGGCCCGACACGTCAGGAGTCCTCTACTGTATAAAGTGATTATATATATATATATATATATATATATATAAGTGACATTTCCAGAGATAGCGGGCTGCTAAGATAATAATCTTTCCCTAACATCAACCAAGTAGGTTCAGTTGCTTAAAGTGAAGCTTATAAACAGTCATATTGGTTGTTTTTGAAAGGCACAGACTTTGTCATTTACAAAGCATTCAGAAAGTGTTCAGACAACTTTTTTCACATTTTGTTATGTTGCAGCCTTTTGCTGAAATAAATTTAAATCCATTTCTTCAATCTACACTCAATAACCCACAATGAGAGAGTGAAAACTGAATTTTAGAAATGTTTGCAAATGTGTTGAAAAGGAAAAACTGAAATATC
>NW_019506181.1:0-828 GCF_002814215.2 Seriola lalandi dorsalis
TTTTTTTTTTTTTTTTTTTTTGCACAACCTACCTGAGTTGTGTGTCCTCTCTGCACGCCTCCTCTCCACCATGGATTTGGTTTGGGTTGTAGGCTTCGTTGTGAGCGTCTGCGCCTGGTTTGCTTCAGCGGAGCGGCACAGTGTCTACTGGAACAGCACGAACCCAAAGTAAATATCTCTTTTAATTTGTACTCTCTCGATTTTAATTCAGTGCTCTTGAACCCACCCGTTGCGCTCCTTTATTTATCAACGCTTAACCAAGCCTGTTTGGCATCTTAAACATAAACGAACTTTTAACCTAATTGTCGGAGCGGTGCAGATGATAATGATCCATATTCAGATGCATCGGATTGGAACAGTTGCACCTCATGCATATGCAGAGAGCTTGTTGTGATGAATTTGTGATGGAAGTAACTGGCTGCTGTTGTGATGATAATGCAAGATAGTTAGAGAGAGTCTTTCTCTCCCACTCCCTCCCCCTCCCTCCCTCTCTCTCTCTCTCTCTCTCTCTCTCTCTCTCTCTCTCTCTCTCTTTCTCTGTCTCTCTCTCTCTCTCTGCCTTTCTGTGCTCGGACCTGTTATTATGGTGCTGTTTACCTGTAATACTTTGTCTAACCTGTTCAGATTTAATCCGTTTCGCAATCTGTGTACCTGTGCTGCTGGATTAGTTACATCAGGTTATGTCATCTATTTATGTTTGTGAAGTGAATGAGCTGTTTCACCAGCACAGTCTCTGCAGGGAAGAAAGCTCCTTTTATGTGGGTGAATGTTGGGAGTTTCATGGACAGAGAAGTGCAGGGACCTATGGTCATCTTTTTTTTTTTTTTT
>NW_019506182.1:0-786 GCF_002814215.2 Seriola lalandi dorsalis
GATAACGTCACACACTCAGCAACCAAATGAAATTAAAGAGTTCAGTGGTGAGGTACTTTATCTCTATCTAATAGCAAATAGTAAAAAAAAGCAACAAATATAAGCAGCGCTCTGCATCACTGCTGTACCTGAGGCTGTCATCTGCGCCAGCATCAGCAGGTAAATCGAGGTGGCATCCACCTGGAGATGCCCCCACTGGTCATCCAGGACCACGGTGGCACAGGTGGGAGTGTCATATTTGGCATGCAAGCAGTCCTTTGTACTCTGGGTGTGTTTGAACTTCTCCACCTTCTCCACCTGAGAACACATGAACATGCAAAATATTGTCATTTATCATTTCACTTTTTTATTTTAGGTGTTTATAAGTATTTTTTGGGGGGCATTAACATTAATTCACAGTTAGATAAATCTCAAGGAGTGTGTTCACATGCACACTCCCACTTATCTCCACATCCTGTTTCTGATCACATGGTTTTCACATCCTTGTATCTGTGACTACAGCATTATTAAGGTTTCTGATCACTGTCTGCCTCTTCGCTTCATGGCTCCCTGAGCACTGCAACATTTTAACACTCTATTGTGAATTTCGCATATTTTTCATATTTCCAGTATCAGAAGGTGAAACAGTAAAAATTGTTTGTTTGGTTTTCTGACTAACTACATATGTGACCTGAGGTCAACGTGCCCGCGCAGACAGCAGCCGACTGTGGCCACAAACCTGGGTATGTTGTTTGCATAAAACACGCAGCACCCCAGATAACACAGAGCCGGTTTTTCTCAGAACCA
>NW_019506183.1:0-979 GCF_002814215.2 Seriola lalandi dorsalis
GGGAAAATAAGATAGAAGTGGAAAGAGAGGAAAGCTGTAGGGACAAAGAAGAAGAAAGACATGGCAATTGCATGATGGTGAGATGGTGAATCTGGGCTCGGCTGGAGTGATGCTGATGGAGGGAACGATGGTAGAGAGGAGGAGGGAGGGAGTCGTGACGGAGGGGAGCGCAGACACCTCGTCTAAAAACCTCCCTCCTGCCTGTATCTCACTAATGGCTCCCAGCCAAAGAAACAGGGCTCGCCTTCATTATCTCTCTCCTGTTTCACAATCTCTCCATCTGCACCTCCTCCCTCCCTCCCTCCATCCCTCCCTCCATCCCTCTATCCTCTGCTCAGAGGAGGCAGGCTCTCAAGCCTGGCATTTCCATAACTCTGCTTTTCACCCCAGCCATGTGGAGAGGCGGAAAACACCAGTGTTTCCAGTGCTGCAACAAAGAGAATACGCCGAGTGCTGAGCATGAGTGAGTGAGTGAGTGAGTGAGTGAGTGAGTGAGTGAGTGAGTGAGTGAGTGAGTGAGTGAGTGAGTGTGTGTGTGTGTGTGTGTGTGTGCTGCTTTTAGAGTACATAATGTTCTCCCCAGAACAGGAGAATGAATAGAAATCCTCCATAGCAGGTTTCATTCCCTTCAACAAGACAAAGCACTGACAGAAAATCATCCACCTGTTTTTTATGTTTATTTTTAATTCAGCTAGAAAATAAATTGGAATTGGAAAAATCATGAATTTGAATATATGTTTTTTTATGTGTGTGGGAGGTGAATAATTTGGCAGATCAATAAACTCAGAAATCAGAATAAAGACTGAATGTATCAGATTTTGCAGATATATAATGACACTGTTGGAGCTGTTTCTTCTTCTTCTTCTATTGAAGATTCTCGTTCTTCTTCCAACAAGAAGCCAAAAAATTAAAATACAAAAAAAGTAAAACCTTCTGTAAACCAGAACTGAGACTGATGATTTTTAACTTTGTTCAGCCC
>NW_019506184.1:0-1314 GCF_002814215.2 Seriola lalandi dorsalis
CTTACTATACTATGACTTTTCATGCCTTTTTGTAGTATGACGTTTTTTCGCCTTACTATACTATGATGTTTTTATGATTTTTTATGCCTTACTATATCATGTTATTTTTATGACTTTTTATGCCTTACTATACTATGACGTTTTTATGACTTTTATGGCTTACTATACTATGGCGTTTGTATGACTTTTTAAGCTTTACTATACTATGATGTTTTTATGACTTTTTATGCCTTACTATACTATGACGTTTTAATGCCTTACTATACTATGAAGTTTGTATGACTTTTTAATCCCTACTATACTATGATGTTTTTATAACTTTTTAAGCTTTACTATATTATGAAATTTTTATGACTTTTTATGTCTTAATATACTATCATATTTTTATGACTTTTTATGCCTTACTATACTATGAAGTTTTTATGACTTTTCATGCCTTACTATACTTTGACTTTTTAAGCCTTACTATACTATGAAGTTTTTATGACTTTTTTTCCCTACTATACTGTGACGTTTTTATAACTTTTTAAGCCTTATTATACTATGAAATTTTTATGTGTTTTTATGTCTTAACATACTGACATTTTATGACTTTTTATGCCTTACTATACTATGAAGTTTTTATAACTTTTAAAGCCTTACTATACTATGAAGTTTTTATGACTTTTTATGCCTTACTATACTATGACGTTTTAATGCCTTACTATACTATGATGTTTGTATGACTTTTTAATCCCTACTATACTATGACCTTTTTATAACTTTTTAAGCCTTTCTATACTATGAAATGTTTATGACTTTTTAATGCCTTACTATACTATGAAGTTTTTATGACTTTTTATGCCTTACTATACTATGTTGTTTTTATGATGTTTTATGCCTTACTATACTATGAAGTTTTTATGACTTTTATGGCTTACTATACTATGACTTTTCATGCCTTTTTGTAGTATGACGTTTTTTCGCCTTACTATACTATGATGTTTTTATGATTTTTTATGCCTTACTATATCATGTTATTTTTATGACTTTTTATGCCTTACTATACTATGACGTTTTTATGACTTTTATGGCTTACTATACTATGGCGTTTGTATGACTTTTTAAGCTTTACTATACTATGATGTTTTTATGACTTTTTATGCCTTACTATACTATGACGTTTTAATGCCTTACTATACTATGAAGTTTGTATGACTTTTTAATCCCTACTATACTATGATGTTTTTATAACTTTTTAAGCTTTACTATATTATGAAATTTTTATGACTTTTTATGTCTTAATATACTATCATATTTTTATGACTTTTTATG
>NW_019506185.1:0-528 GCF_002814215.2 Seriola lalandi dorsalis
TTACTAGCACTTCTTTAAAGTTTGCTATCTTCTTTTCCCGGTAATATGTCTCCATCTGAAATAGTAACAACATCACACAAAGTGTTCTTTTTTAGTGCAAGCAATGGCATAGAGTTTACTGTAAAATGGAATTACTGACTTGGTGTGTCCAATATAGTTGTTATAGCTGTTGTTATAGCTGTTGTTATAGCTGTTGTTATAGCTGTTGTTATAGCTGTATTCCATCATGTCTGATTTGATTTACCTGAAGGGCGAAGTTTCGAACAAAGTTTTTGTATTCAGATGAGGAGGTGTCTTCATAGTTTTCATTAAATCCCTGATTGATCACCAAATTAACCTCGACTGACCTGTTGAATGTAACTGCAATGAGAATGAAATATATTGAACATCATAAATGAACAATTCAGAACAATAACTGAATGCGCTCTGTAACTTTTAGTGAAACTGAAAAAGGACATAACTTGCATACAATTAACATTACCTGGCACAAGAGTTTCAATGAACTGGCAAATTCTTCCACTGAATCCA
>NW_019506186.1:0-748 GCF_002814215.2 Seriola lalandi dorsalis
CATTCCCCCTCTCTCTGCCTCCCCGTTTCCTGTCACTCTCCACTGTGCTGTCCATTAAAGGCATAAAAAAAAAAAGCCCAAAAGTCATAGTATAGTGAGGCATAAAAACGTCATAGTATAGTTAGGCATAAAACGTCATAATATAGTAAGCCATAAAACGTCATAGTATAGAAAGGCACAAAAAGTCATAAAAACGACACAGTATAGTAAGATATAAAAAGTCATATAAACATAGTATAGTAAGGCATAAAAAGTTAAAAAAAATCATAGTACAGCAAGGCATAAAAAATCATAGTATAGTAAGACATAAAATGTCCTGAAAAAAACATAGTATAGAAAGGCATAAAAAGTCATGAAAACGTCATAGTATAGTATGGCATCAAAAAATCATAAAAACGACATAGTATAGTAAGGCATAAAAAGTCATAAAAACATCATAGTATAGTATGGCATAAAAAGTCATAAAAACAACATAGTATAGTAAGGTATAAAAAGCCGTAAATGACATAGTATAGCAAGGCATAAAAAGTCATAGTATAGTTAGGCAAGAAAAGTCATAAAAACGACATAGTATAGTAAGGCATAAAAAGTCATAGTATCGTAAGGCATAAAAAGTCATAAAAAGTCATAGTATAGCAAGGCATAAAAAGTCTTAGTATAGTATGGCATAAAAAGTCATAAAAACGTCATAGTATAGTAAGGCATAAAAAGTCATAAAAACGTCATAGTATAGCAAGGCATAAAAAGT
>NW_019506187.1:0-806 GCF_002814215.2 Seriola lalandi dorsalis
GGAGGTGAGGATCAGCCTGATGGGTGCTGTCCGAGGCTGGTACAGCTCTTTAGAAGTCCGTACGTCGAGCCACTGCAGCGCTACATCCTGACCTGGAGTTCAGGCTTAACCTGCTCTTCCACTTCAGTGAGCAACTTTTAATTTTTAATCAAACTAAAGCCCACTGGAAAGAGTATTTTGGCATCTCCTTGGTAATGTATGGGGAACTGGATGGGGTCAGAGGTCAGAGGTCAGCTCGGTAGACATCTTCAAAGGGAAACAAATCACCTCAATTGTGATTGACATCATATTATAACTTTGATGTGATACTAAATAATGTTATAACATCATCAGAGACAAAGCTTTGAGAGATGATTTCAGAAGAAGATGGAAGATGACAGAAGAAGAAAAAGGACGATAGAGGAACACATGTTCAACCCATCTGAACAGAGATGCAAATGGAATGCTAATATATCCACACACCCACGCACACACACACACACACACACACACACACACACACACACACACACACACACACACACACAAACACCAGCCCTCCTCTCATGCTTTTATATTAAACACACTGTAATGGACTGACTGTTCTCTCCTCAAGGCCTTTCCTCTCCTTTCTTCTTTCTTTCATTTCCTTTCTTCTTTCTTTTCCTCTTCTCTCCTCTTCTAATCTGACCTAGAAACACAGAAAAGATGGATGGAGCAAAAAAGGAAGAGGAGGGGACACAGAAAGGAGAGTGACCAGCAATGTATCTGTATCTCCACTTCTTTCTTTCTTTCTTTCTTTCTTTCTTTCTTTCTTTCTTTCTTTC
>NW_019506188.1:0-513 GCF_002814215.2 Seriola lalandi dorsalis
TTACCAACTTTCTCTCCCTCTTGAACAAACTTGATTGCACCTTTCTTTGTTTTAGGTCCTCCTAAATTTGCCTAAATTTTGCCTAAATAATGTTTTGATCTTGAAGTAAAAAAATTCAGAAATATTTATGATCTGAGATCTGTGTGTTTGTACAGTTTGGTGCAGATCCAGGGTTCTGGATCTACAGGTTCTGGATCTGACAGACATGTGTAGGATTGTTTGGCCTTGGTGGAGTTCTGTGTTCTACTGACTGCTGTTCTAGTTCCTGTTCCAGTGGTTTGCTCTGCTGGAATTTGAAAGTGTTTACTCCTGTCTCACTCATCCTGTTCTTCCTTTCTCTCAAGGCCCTGAGGTGTACATTCATGTGTGTACATGTGTGTGTCTGTGTATTTGTGTGCATACATGTGTATGTGCGGTATCTATAGCTTCTCAACATGTAGTGTATTCACACAGTTTACTAAAGTGAAGTGTGTATGTATTTATGCTTATAATGAATGAGGATTTAATAACAGG
>NW_019506189.1:0-986 GCF_002814215.2 Seriola lalandi dorsalis
CCCCGGCTGCACCATGTCTTCCTCTGACAGCGGCGACGAACCGATCGGCGGTGGCTCGGGGCTGCGCAAGAGCGGCCGGTCCAATGGCCGCCGCATCAATTACTCGGACGAGGAGAGCGGCCCGGAGGTGCCCGCTCACACCCCCTCACCTGCCCCGGCCCCCCCGGCAGCCTCAGACCGCCTCAGACCGCCTCCCTGCGGCTCCGCTGCCGTAAACGCTGCGTGTGACACCAGCTGTGACACCGGGCGGCGGACAGGGCAACCCGAGCCGTCGCCGCCGCCTCCGCCCTCGCTGCCGCCCGCATCGCCCACCGGCGTCTGCGGCTACGGCACCGTCCTCGACGCAGTGACGCAGAAGTGCGAGGTCTCGCTCGGCAACGGTACCGAGGTGCTCGACGGCAAGTGCGAGGTCGTGCTCGGCAGCGCCACCGAGGTGCTCGACGGCAAGGTCGAGGTCGTGCTCGGCAGCGCCACCGAGGTGCTCGACGGCAAGGTCGAGGTCGTGCTCGGCAGCGCCACCGAGGTGCTCGACGGCAAGGTCGAGGTCGTGCTCGGCAGCGCCACCGAGGTGCTCGACGGCAAGGTCGAGGTCGTGCTCGGCAGCGCCACCGAGGTGATCGACGGCAAGGTCGAGCTCATCGGGCTGGGTGACTTTGACGGCGACGGCGTCTTCCGTCTTGCCGACGCGGTGTTTGTCTCCGAGGTTTGGCAAGGCAATGAGCAGTGGCCGGTTGCGGGAGGGCGCCGCGCTCGGCGCTCGCTTGAGAGCACATCGGACGACGGAGTCGATCTCCTTGCGCTCAAAGACGAGCTCGAGCGCAAGGACGCGGAGCTGTTGAAGCTTCGTGCGGAGCTGTCAAAGCTTCTCTTGAAGGTCAAGGAACTAGAGGCAGAGCACCGGGTGGTGCTCGACTAACAAGTAAGTGTGCCCGCACACGGTGTGCCACAAGCGCGCTGCCCTGGTCAATCCTCCCTCTCCCCTCCCC
>NW_019506190.1:0-855 GCF_002814215.2 Seriola lalandi dorsalis
GAGGAGGAGAGGAGGAGGAGCAGCAGCAGCAGCAGCAGCAGACATGCAGCGCCTCCCGTCACCCAGGAAGTCCAGGCCACCGCTGCGGGGAGGGAGGAGGGGCGCACGTCTGTTGCCACGACAACGGGGAGGGAGTTGTGTGTTGCAGGAAGAGCGGCAGGAGGAGGACAAGATGGGGGGATGTCGAGGGAGCGCACGGTGGAGGTGTATCAGGTGGCACAGGAAGAAGAGGAAGTGGTGGCGGCGGCGGCGGCGGCAGCAGCGGCAGGCTTGGCTCTGGAGCACTGCAGCGAGGAGCACAACTACTCCCTGAGCCAGGGGGGGGAGCTGGGGACGGGGCCTCCGACGGAGGAGGTGCGAGCGGGGGAGACGCAGCAGGAGGTGCGGGGCAGGGAGGAGATCCAGGCCAAGACTGACCTCTACCTGGAGGAGGAGCAGGAGGAGCAGGAGGAAGAAGAGGAGGACGAGGACGAGGAGGAAGAGGAAGAGGAGGAGGAAGAGGAGGAGGAGGAGGAGGAGGAGGAAGAAGGAGAGGAGGGGACGGAGGAGACGGCGGTGGAGGCTGAACTCTCCAGCTCCTCAGAAACTGAATGTGGTGAGTCGTGCTCTCAGTTTGTCTGTATCCGTGTGGCTCGTCGTCTGCCCACGCGGAAACCATTTTAATCTGTGGCGGGTCCAGACCTCAGAACGCCTGGGCCCGGCCCGGCCCGGTCAGCCCAGTCGGCCCAGTGCCGGCACAGCGCCGGCACATTAAATACCAAAAGTTGCGGGTGTAATTCCCGGACGACATACCGCTTCAGTGGCTTTGAGGGTTGGATTCTCTTCATGTTTTCAAATACCATCTGTAACAGCAAC
>NW_019506192.1:0-776 GCF_002814215.2 Seriola lalandi dorsalis
TTTTCTCTCTCGTTTTATTTCTAGTACAGATTTGTGTTTTGTCCTCCCTGCCACTTTGTGTATTTTGTCCTTTTATAAGTGTAGTTGTAATTTCTCTTACAGCTATGCCAAAGGAGACCTGGATATTTCGTACATCACCTCTAGAATAGCAGGTAGGCACAGCACCCTCCATAAAACTTTCTTACTTCATTATTTTTGTCTCTTTCTGCATAATTTTGACATTAAGTCATTATTTTACATGTGTACATTTTACATCACATACATTTTACATGTGTGTGTGTGTGTGTGTGTGTGTGTGTGTGTGTGTGTGTGTGTGTGTGTGTGTGTGTGTAGTCATGTCCTTCCCAGCGGAGGGGGTGGAGTCAGCGATAAAGAACAACATTGAGGACGTGCGTCTGTTCCTGGATTCCCGTCATGCTGGCCACTATGCTGTCTACAACCTCTCCAAACGATCATACAGGCCTTCTCGATTCCACAACAGGGTATGAAGTGTGTGTGTGTGTGTGTGTGTGTGTGTGTGTGTGTGTGTGTGTGTGAGGATGGTTTGTTTACTCTAAACCGTTGTTGGCACTGTGATACACAAGTTTAGTTTTCATCTGAAGAGGGTTATTTTTTCACTAATGTGCAGCTTAACAAGATTTGTGTTATTACAGGTGTGTATCTTTATGTGTGTGTATGTAGGTTTCAGAGTGTAACTGGCAGGTGCGCCGTGCTCCCAACCTCCGCAGTCTCTACAGTGTGTGTAAGAACATGCATCTGTGGCTCAAACAAGACCA
>NW_019506193.1:0-508 GCF_002814215.2 Seriola lalandi dorsalis
GTGTGCGCATCAGGTCGTCCTACGAGGCAGCTCAGGAGTGGGCGTTGCCTGTTCAGTTCTGTCAGCTCCACGGTCTGAAGCTCAGCTCTGTTTACCCCGCCCACTGCGCCAGTGACGGACAGTTCATCCACTTCCTGTTGTTTGTCCAACTGCACAACTTCCCGCCCCAGCAGGTGAACACACACACACACACACACACACCTGCACAAAAATCCTGACAAAGCTCTGTGAGATTAGTTGACGCAGTCAGGTGAATGACCATATTTGGATCTTCCTGCAGGTGAGGTCACTGGTGGCTCAGTTCAGCCCCGCCCTCCAGGCCCACCTGAGTCTGGCGTTCCAGGACCTGCAGGTGTACAGTCAGAGGAGGAGCTGTGGCTCCGAGGAGCAGGAGCAGGCTCTGAGCTCAGAGACGGCCCCCGGGTGTCCGGAGCACCCCAGGGAGCTGTTCCAGGTCCTCCTGCAGAGCCAGGAGGAGGCGGCACCCTGCAGGTACCTGCTGCAGGTA
>NW_019506194.1:0-856 GCF_002814215.2 Seriola lalandi dorsalis
ACTAAAATTAAAAATAATACACAGATTTTTAAACTTGATACACAAGGCGCAAAATGTCAGCCCGGCACAACTATACGCACATTCTCGACCTTACACATTTTGCAAAATACTACAAATACTACAAATACTTTGCAAAACACCAAACACACTTCTCATCACACATTATTCATAACTAAAAGCCTTTGTGTGCTAATTGCTAAACACTGCAACTGAAACACCACGCTCAATTAGCAATCACCTGAACTCAGAATGCACATGTGAAAACACATGTAAACAATCAGATCACACAGAAATCACAGCTTCATCACCATAATTACGAGTCACGTTTGCTCTTGTGTGCACAACAATGGAGGACAATTTTGGAAAAAGAAATAGAGGAAGAGGTGTTTGAGTAAGAGGAGGACGAGCAAGAGGAGAAACAGGAGAAGGAGCAAGAGGAGAAAAAGGAGAAGGAGCAAGAGGAGAAAAAGGAGAAGGAGCAAGAGGAGAAAAAGGAGAAGGAGCAAGAGGAGAAAAAGGCAGACCAGAAAGATGAAGAGGTGAAGGAGGAAGAGGAGAAAGAGGAGACAGAGGACAGGGAGTGGCGAGAGGACGGGTCAGAGGAAATAGGACAATTCTTACAGATGAGATCAGAGACGGGACAGACAGTAACTGAAATACTGTACAGGCCTGCTGTATTTTACAGCACAGTATGTTCATGTCATCTTCAGTTCACTATTGAGGATAAAGACGTTTTGTTTCCCCATTGCATTTGTGTTCATAGTTACAGCAGGCTACAAATGAGAAACGTCAGAAACATACGGTAATAGTTTTTTTATACTCAGCATATATCATTAGAAAAGTAGAAATGTGAAAA
>NW_019506195.1:0-570 GCF_002814215.2 Seriola lalandi dorsalis
GATGAGGGAGGAGAGGGAGGGCGGACCGGCACACTCATTATGTATGAAGGGAGGGAGGGAGGGAGGGAGGGAGAGCGAGGCAAAGACAACATGCTCACTGAATATATTGCCTCAGTGTTTCCAGGTTTTATTGAAGTTTCAGTTTTATAACCTCGAAGCTGCTCCAAACCCCCGCAGACAGAAAGATGTCATTCATTTTAAAAGACCAGAATGCTTTGTAAAATAACAAAACTTATTTTAAAAAATA
The DNA here is from genome assembly GCF_002814215.2 of Seriola lalandi dorsalis. Lineage (NCBI taxonomy): Eukaryota > Metazoa > Chordata > Actinopteri > Carangiformes > Carangidae > Seriola > Seriola lalandi. The sequence goes on from NW_019506195.1 coordinate 248, forward strand.
TTACACATGACAAAAATATTATTGTAATTTAAATAATATAATATCATAGAACTGTAGAAGAGAAGAAAACGCAGTAACCACGTGAGACTCTGGAGTGTGTTGGTTCTGCTTTCACTGAAGAACAAATCCAGCAGAAAACAGACAGTGTGTGAGTTTAAGAAGAAGAATGAAAGGTCGGTGAAGGAGGTTCGATGAGACGTTAAGCTGCACGTTTGGATCAAAACTGTAAAATATAAAGAGCTCCGTCTGCGGTTTAGACAGCAGAAGCATCTTGGTTCAGGTCGGGGAGAGACGGTGGTTTTGGTTCAATGTAAATAAACGTT
>NW_019506197.1:0-512 GCF_002814215.2 Seriola lalandi dorsalis
TGTATGTTGTGTGTGCTTGTGAGCCTCTCGTGATGTCGGTTCAAACTCCAGTAAGCAGCTTGTTGTGCGTACGTGAGAACAGCTTCATCGTCTGAGTTAACCAGTAACCAGACCTCTGTTTCCTTTCTGATCGGATGCCAGAGAGAGAAGGAGAGAGGGACTCCTCGGCAGTGTGTGTGTACGTGTGTGTGTACGTGTGTGTGTACGTGTGTGTGTACGTGTGTGTACGTGTTGTAATTTGAGGAATAAGTCCCGAGGTTTACTTTAGAGCTCAACTGATGTGGTTTTGAAGACTGGGAGTAAAACAGAACGCTTTGATTGAAGTTGCTGATGACTCTTAAACAGCAGATTTCAATTCATGATAGTTTTCATGCCCATAAAATGACCTGCAATTCAATCAACAAAAGCTTCTGAAGCTGCATTTAGAGCATTCTGGGACTTTTTTTTGTTTGTTCAATGTGGTTTATTCAAGTTCATGCATTAAGGGAATAAAAAATACCAGGAACACATGA
>NW_019506198.1:0-502 GCF_002814215.2 Seriola lalandi dorsalis
GGGAAGAATACACCTCATAATGAAAAGGCTTTATGAGTGGAAGTTTTAAACACAACCCAGTCTTCTATCATCCCTGATCATGTTGGTACATAAAGAGAGGAAATAAACGGCCCTTTAGCAGCAGGATTGATTTCAGACTGGACTGGTTAACTGGGAATAAATCAACTTCACTTAGCTCGTCTCTCTCTCTCTCTCTCTCTCTCTCTCTTCTCTCTCTCTCTCTCTCTCTCTCTCTCTCTCTGTCTGTTTGTCAGGGGTGATTTGTCGGCGGCGATGATTTTTCCCCATCATACAGCACATTCTTTTTGATTACCGTGATCAATAGTCTTTGATGGTCGACTCCTCTCTCGAGCACCGAGAGAAAAAAGATCTGTCACAGAGATGTGCTGACCTCGACAGCCCTTACCTGTCTTGCGTAAACCCGCTGCGGGATTTATGACTGACAGCTTTCTCCATGCAGCGCTGCTTCCTCTTTTTTAAAGGTGGGGAGAGGGATGGGGGT
>NW_019506199.1:0-1626 GCF_002814215.2 Seriola lalandi dorsalis
AAAATTAATAGTATAGTAAGGCATAAAATGTCATAAAAACACCATAGTATAGTATGTCATAAAAAATCCTAGTATCATAAGGTATAAAAATGTCATAGTACAGTAAGGCATAAAATGTCATAGTATAATAAGGCATAAAATGTCGTAGTATAGTAAGGTATAAAATGTCAAAAAAATGTCATAGTATAGTAATGCATAAAATGTCAAAAAAACATCATAGTATAATGAGGCATAAAAACATCATAGTATATTAAGGCATAAAATGTCATAAAAACGTCATTGTATAGTATGTCATAATTAATCCTAGTATCATAAGGTATAAAAACATCAAAGTATAGAAAGGCATAGAATGTCATAGTATAGTAAGGCATAAAATGTCATAAAAACGTCATAGTATAGTAAGGCATAAAATGTCAAAAAAACGTCATAGTATAATAAGGTATAAAAACATCATAGTATTGTACGGCATAAAATGTCATAAAAACGTCATAGTATAATAAGGCATAAAAACATCATATTATAGTAAGGCATAAAATGTCATAGTATAGTAAAACATAAATTGTCAAAAAAACGTCATAGTATAATAAGGCATAAAAACATCATAGTATAGTAAGTCATAAAATATCATAGTATAGTAAGGCATATAATGTCAAAAAAACGTCATAGTATAATAAGGCATAAAAACATCATAGTATAGTAAGGTATAAAATATCATAGTATCATAAGGTATAAAAATGCCATAGTACAGTAAGGCATAAAACGTCAGAGTATAGTAAGGCATAAAATATCATAGTATCATAAGGTATAAAAATGTCATAGTACAGTAAGGCATAAAATGTCAAAAAAACGTCATAGTATAATAAGACATAAAAACATCATAGTATAGTAAGGCATAAAAACATCATAGTATAGTAAGGCATAATTTCTCATTAAAACGTCATAGTATTGTAAGGCATAAAATGTCATAAAAATGTCATAGTATAGTAAGACATAAAAACGTCATAGTATAGTAAGGCATAAAATGTCATAAAAACGTCATAGTATAATAAGGCATAAAAACATCATAGTATAGTAAGGCATAAAATGTCATAGTATAGTAAGGCATAAAAACATCATAGTCTAGTAAGTCATAAAATATCATAGTATAGTAAGGCATATAATGTCAAAAAAACGTCATAGTATAATAAGGCATAAAAACATCATAGTTCAGTAAGGCATAAAATATCATAGTATAGTAAGGCATATAATGTCAAAAAAACGTCATAGTATAATAAGGCATAAAAACATCATAGTTCAGTAAGGCATAAAATATCATAGTATAGTAAGGCATATAATGTCAAAAAAACGTCATAGTATAATAAGGCATAAAAACATCATAGTTCAGTAAGGCATAAAACATCATAGTATAGTAACGCATAAAATGTCATAAAAACGTTATTGTATAGTATGTCATAATTAATCCTAGTATCATAAGGTATAAAAACATCAAAGTATAGAAAGGCATAAAATGCCATAGTATAGTAAGGAATAAAAACATCATAGTATAGTAAGGTATAAAATGTCATAAAAATGTCATAGTATAGTATTACATAAAATGTCATAGTATAGGAAGGCATAATTTCTCAT
>NW_019506200.1:0-791 GCF_002814215.2 Seriola lalandi dorsalis
TGTGTGTGTGTGTGTGTGTGTGTGTGTGTGTGTGTGTGTAGAACAGAGTTCCTTCTGTCGGCCCTCCTCCTTAAATTCTATACAGAAAGGGAAACTAGTGCACTCCGACTCCAACTGGTGACCTTTGACCTTTGACCTTTTCCCACCAAAATTGAATCAGTTGATCTTTGATTCCAAATGAATATTTGAGCCAAATCTGAAGAAATTCCCTGAAGCTGGTCTTGAGATATCACATTCAGGAGACTGAAGCCGTGTCTTGCGAGGTCACCGTGACCTTCGACCTTTGATCACCAAAATTTAATCAGCTTGTGTGTTGACATGTTTTAGCCTTTTCACGTGTCATTCAACGACACTTCGGTCAGAGCTCGGCATCAGTGGAGAGATCTGGTGACGCCAAATCACAACGAAAAGTAGAAAATACGTTGAGTTTCTCACAAACCCAGTCTCTCTCTCTCTCTCTCTCTCTCTCTCTCTCACACACACACACACACACACACACACACACACACACACACACACACACACTCACACACTGTGACGTGTCCATTATCTACCATTCAGATTCACTAATCATCTCATTTCAGGTGAAAATCACCTAACTTCCCCTCAGTGAGACTGTTACACCTGAACGTGACACACACACACACACACACAAGTACGCACCTGAAACCTGAGAACCAGGATGCTAACAGCTTCACAGTGTGCGACATACACACATACACACACACACACAGGCTGTGTGCAGGCTGTTTGTATTATTCTATAGAGGAATATAAAGTGCAGCGGGTCAC
>NW_019506201.1:0-856 GCF_002814215.2 Seriola lalandi dorsalis
GCCGGATTTCACCCTCATGTGGTAGTGGATGGACTAGACTAGGGCCGAGGACCCAGGCATATGTTGGGCCACAAGTTTGATTCAGATCCATTGTGTCATTCTATTTAATTTGAGTGTTTTTTAATGTATAATGTATGACCACCGCTAAATTAACATGCCCATTTCTATATATACTTACACCTCTTAATAAGCAGGGAGATTTTCCTGTATCTTAACAAGTTAATGACAATTTGAAATTATTATCAGATCAGGTGATTCATCATCTGCAAGCTTCAGTTATGGTAATTACAGTTTTTATTCATACCCCAGTCATCTATAAAATGGAGACTGTCCTCCTGTGAAAAATGAGCTCACAGGTCATTTGTGCAGCAGCTTATTACAACCCATAGTTACATATTGTTGTTAGGCGACATCTAGTGGTCGTAGTAATTATGACAGGAGCAAAAGGTATTTTTTATATATATATATATATATATATAAATATATATATATTAAAGTCCATTCAGTGTGGATAGAGGTTAAAATGTAAAACAGCAGCACAGTACATCAGTATCAGTATCAGTATCAGTGCAGCAGCTCCACTAACCTGACTCCCTTTTCTTATCTAAATTACACCAAACAGTCATATCTGCACAGACTGCTGGGATGAATAAGAGTTTGCAGACAGAGGCTGAAAAAGGAGACACTGGTAAATTTACCTTGTACATGTCTTCATATTTCAAGAAGAGGACATTAAAGTCCATACGATGCTCCCAGAATTCCTGCACATGTTCAAACCAGGAACCATATCCCACTGTGAGAGAGAGAGAGATGCTGGATGAACGTACAGTAGTCTGTGCACAGAGACACAACAGGA
>NW_019506202.1:0-483 GCF_002814215.2 Seriola lalandi dorsalis
AATAATAATAATAATAATAATAGTAACAATGGCATATTTCCTGCTTTATAATTTAAAAATGTTGACATTGATATGATTATTTATTGATATTATTTATTATCATTACCTCTGTAAATATCGAAGTGTAAATATTATATTATTATCTATTATTTATCTATCGAAGTATTTGTGACTGGCATTTTGCAGTTTTTCCCAGTGTTGGACTAATAAAGGACTATCTTATCTTATCTTATCTTATCTTATCTTATTTGGAAATCTATTTTAGAACTTTGCCAATAAACCTGGAAAGAGAAAATGTGTGGTAATTGAGGACAATACTAATTTTATTTAGTCTAAAAAATAAATCCTAATTTTTGTGGTTGCGATCTTTAAGTGTATCACAGTGGACAACAATCTATAACAATGGAATAAGTAACCTATCACTCAGCGCTTCATCTTTAATTTCTTTGTCTATATCTTGTATTTACCAGCACATTTTACTTT
>NW_019506204.1:0-1792 GCF_002814215.2 Seriola lalandi dorsalis
ATCATAGTATTGTAAGGCATGAAAAGGTGAAAAAATATCATAGCATAGTAAGGCATAAAACGTCATAGTATAGCAAGGCATAAAAATGGCATAAAAAGTCAAAGTATAGTAAGGCATAAAAATGGCATCAAACGTCATAGTATATTAAGGCATAAAAATGGCATAAAACGTCATAGTATAGTAAGGCATAAAAAGTTTAAAAAACGTCATAGTATAGCAAGGCATCATAGTATAGCAAGGCATAAAACGTCATAGTATAGTAAGGCATAAAAAGGTGAAAAAACATCATAGCATAGTAAGGCATAAAGAGGTGAAAAAACATTATAGTACAGTAAGACATAAAAAGGTGAAAAAACATCATAGTATAGTAAGACATAAAACGTCATAGTATAGTAAGGCATAAAGAGGTCAAAAAACATCATAGTACAGTAAGGCATAAAAAGGTGAAAAAACATCATAGTATAATAAGACATTAAACGTCATAGTATAGTAAAGCATAAAAAGGTGAAAAAACATCATAGTATAGTAAGGCATAAAACGTCATAGAATAGTAAGGCATAAAAAGGTGAAAAAACAACATAGTATAGTAAGGCATAAAATGTCATAGTATTGTAAGGCATAAAAAGGTGAAAAAACGTCATAGCGTAGTAAGGCATAAAACGTCTTAGTATAGTAAGGCATAAAACGTCATAGTATAGTAAGGTATAAAAAGGTGAAAAAACATTATAGTATAGTAAGTCATACAAATGGCATAAAACGTCATAGTATAGAAAGTCATAAAAATGACATAAAACTCATATTAATGTTAGGCATAAAGAGGTGAAAAAACATCATAGTACAGTAAGACATAAAAAGGTGAAAAAACATCATAGTATAGTAAGACATAAAAAGTCATACTATATTAAGGCATAAAAATGGCATAAAACGTCATAGTATAGTAAGGCATAAAAAGTTTAAAAAACGTCATAGTATAGTAAGGCATAAAACGTCATAGTATAGAAAGGCATAAAAATGGCATAAAACGTCATAGTATAGAAAGGCAAAAAAGGTGAAAAAACGTCATAGTATAGTAAGGCATAAAACGTCATAGTATAGTAAGGCATAAAAATGGCATAAAACTCATAGTAATGTAAGGCATAAAAAGGTGAAAAAACGTCATAATATAGTAAGGCATAAAGAGGTGAAAAAACATCATAGTACAGTAAGGCATAAAAAGCTGAAAAAACATCATAGTATAGTAAGACATAAAACGTCATAGTATAGTAAGGCATAAAAATGGCATAAAACGTCATAGTATAGTAAGGCATAAAAAGGTGAAAAAACATCATAGAATAGTAAGGCATAAAAAGTCATAGTATATTAAGGAATAAAAAGGTGAAAAAACGTCATAGTATAGTAAGGCATAAAAATGGCATCAAACGTCATAGTATAGTTAGGCATAAAAAGTTTAAAAAACGTCATAGTATAGTAAGGCATAAAACGTCATAGTATAGAAAGGCATAAAAATGGCATAAAACGTCAGTATAGTTAGGCATAAAAAGGTGAAAAAACATCATAGAATAGTAAGGCATAAAAAGGTCATAGTATAGTAAGGCATAAAATGTCATAGTATAGTAAGGCATAAAACGTCATGGTATAGTAAAGCATAAAAAGGTGAAAAAACATCATAGTATAGTAAGACATAAAAAGTCATACTATATTAAGGCATAAAAAGGTGAAAAAACGTCATAGTATAGTAAGGCATAAAAATGGCATAAAATGTCATAGTATAGTAAGGCATAAAAAGGTGAAA
>NW_019506205.1:0-647 GCF_002814215.2 Seriola lalandi dorsalis
GAACAGGTGTGAGCAGGTGCGAACAGGTGCAAATCAGGTGTGAACAGGTGTGAACAGATGTGAACAGGTGTGAACAGGTGTGAACAGATGTGAACAGGGGTGAACAGATGTGAACAGGTGTGAACAGGTGTTAGCAGGTCTGAACAGGTCTGAACAGGTGAGAGCAGGTGTGAGCAGGTGCGAACAGGTGCCGCAGGTGTGAGCGAGTGAGCAGATGTGAACAGGTGTGAGCAGATGTGAACAGGTGTGAGCAGGTGTGAGCAGGTGTGAACAGGTGTGAACAGGTGTGAGCAGATGTGAACAGGTGTGAACAGATGTGAACAGGTCTGAACAGGTGAACAGGTGAGAGCAGGTGTGAGCAGGTGTGAACAGGTGTGAACAGGTGTGAGCAGATGTGAACAGGTGTGAGCAGATGTGAACAGGTGTGAGCAGATGTGAACAGGTGTGAGCAGGTGTGAGCAGGTGTGAACAGGTGTGAACAGGTGTGAGCAGATGTGAACAGGTGTGAGCAGATGTGAACAGGTGTGAGCAGATGTGAACAGGTGTGAGCAGGTGTGAGCAGGTGTGAACAGGTGTGAACAGGTGCGAGCAGGCGTGAACAGGTGTAGGTGACCTACAGATGGCGTTCTTGGGTTGAAAGATCTCCT
>NW_019506206.1:0-770 GCF_002814215.2 Seriola lalandi dorsalis
CCGTCTCATATAATACGGGATCGTCCTGTATTCGAAAATAAAATGTTGCGTCTCGTATTGAATACATACGGGACGCAATTTGTCCGGTATTTTCATTTATGTTATGTTCTCAAAGTGCTGTGAATAATGTAACATCAAGTAATAATTGGCCGTGGTGGAAACGCAGACAACAATGGACCATAGGAACCTTATAGTTCCTGAAGAAAAGTACCAGGTAAAGTTCCAGGTACTTTTTGGTCAAAACGCGGCTTATGAGTCTGCATCAGCCTCTGAGTCTACGGTGACCTCTATGAGTCTACGGTGACCTCTAAGAGTCTACGGTGACCTCTAAGAGTCTACGGTGACCTCTATGAGTCTACGGTGACCTCTAAGAGTCTACGGTGACCTCTAAGAGTCTACGGTGACCTCTATGAGTCTACGGTGACCTCTAAGAGTCTACGGTGACCTCTAAGAGTCTACGGTGACCTCTATGAGTCTACGGTGACCTCTATGAGTCAATGGCAGCCTCTGAAATAACGTTATAAATGTGGCTGCTGAAGATCAGTCACTTCATGTGTAAAGGAGAGGCCTTTAGGACCCTGGGGAGTGAGGGAAGATTATTTAGGGTCAGCGCTGCGTGTCTCAATTCACTTACATCCATGCTCACACTTACTGTTTTGAGTGCAACAGTGTGTTCACACTGACATGTACAACAACATACCGTGAACTACAAGTACCCAGATGGTTCACTCAAAATAGGTGAGTGTAAACAATGGACACTTCTCACTCCC
>NW_019506207.1:0-811 GCF_002814215.2 Seriola lalandi dorsalis
TTGTTCACACGAAGACAAACATAGTATTTGTTATTGCTGAATCACAATTGTGTGAGTAAAGAGCAGTGATGAACACTGATGACTTTATTTTAAAAGTCCAAAGCACACAGTCTGAAGAACACGGTGCAAGTGCATTTAGGGCGTGTCTATGTCAAGTTTGCTATTTTAACCGTCGCTGCTCCAGGAACATGGTTATAATAGTTATACTTAGTCTCATTATGTATTATTCATGGGAGTGTTATGGGCGTAACATTCAATAATCCAATCACAGTGCCATCTCCAATTCCCTGTAAAAGCCATGCCCGCTTGCACTTTCACAGATTGATATTATAATGGCACAGTGTTTCACAATCAGAATATATTTGTGGTGAGTTGATTACACATTGTGACTGACCAGTGAAGGCTGAGCGAAGCAACACGCTGCACACAGCTTTACAAAGTAGTAACGGCACAAATCATGGCAGACATCTTTTATTTCATATGATGAGAAGTGTCAATAGATTGGATTCATGATGAAGCTGTGGTGGATAAACTGAGGTGATGAATGTGGAACACTGTGGAGGATTTACCAGGTAGTAAGAAAGAAGCTTCTCTGCAGAGCCTCAGCAAGAGACATCCATGACACATGACAACGTTATACAACACACAGCATGTCACAAAGAAGCTCCGACCTTCTGAGGCTGTATTGTAATGATCACCTGACTTATCCAAACATCGAACAGTATCTTCAGCTCACTCTGCTTGTGTGTATGAGCTCGGTGCGCCCGTGTATGTTGGCACATATTACTCTGTTGACAGTGCTCCTTAAAAT
>NW_019506208.1:0-489 GCF_002814215.2 Seriola lalandi dorsalis
CACACACACACACACACACACACACACACACACACACACACACACACACACACACACACACACACAAGCAGAGTGTTAGAGCCGCTGGCTAGAGGCCACAGTAAACCTATTGATCCATTGTTGTTTTCCAGCCCATCTCTACACGCGCTAACACACACACACACACACACACACACACACACACACACACACACGGCAAGAGATGCTATTATTGCAGGTTTGTTGTTTTGTTTTTTGTTTTTCTCTGTATCCACGCCTCCATTTGAACCTTTCTAACACCTGCCTTCACTTGGACAGAACTCACTCGGACCTGTGACAAGCTGCTGCACTCTACAACATATCACTACATGAATATTCTCTGAGGCGTGTGAGTGGGGCGCCTGAACATCTGGGGGTGGGGGGGTTATGGCTTGTGTGTTTGTTATCAGTTTAACCAATGGTTAGTTTAACCAGTAAGAGTTGATGCAGTTTGAAGCTTCGATACTGTTG
>NW_019506209.1:0-681 GCF_002814215.2 Seriola lalandi dorsalis
AAAACGTCATAGTATAGTAAGGCATAAAAACGTCACAGTATAGTAAGGCATAAAAATTCAAAAAAACGTCATATTATAGTAAGGCATAAAAACGTCGAAAAACGTCATAGTTTAGTATGGCATAAAATATCAAAAAATGCCATATTATTTTAAGGCATGAAAACATCAAAAAAAGTTACAGTATAGTAAGGCATAAAATGTCAAAAAACGTCATATTATATTAAGGCATAAAAACATCAAAAAACGTCATAGTATAGTAAGGCATAAAAACGTCACAGTATAGTAAGGCATAAAAATTCAAAAAACGTCATATCATAGTAAGGCATAAAAATGTCAAAAAACGTCATAGTATTGTAAGGCATAAAACATCACAGTATAGTAAGGCATAAAATGTCAAAAAACGTCATATTATATTAAGGCATAAAAACATCAAAAAACGTCATAGTATAGTAAGGCATAAAAACGTCACAGTATAGTAAGGCATAAAAATTCAAAAAACGTCATATCATAGTAAGGCATAAAAATGTCAAAAAACGTCATAGTATAGTAAGGCATAAAAACGTCACAGTATCCTAAGGCATAAAATGTCAAAAAACGTCATATTATATTAAGGCATAAAAATGTCAAAAAACATCATAGTATTGTAAGGCATAAAACATCACAGTATAGTAAGGCATAAAA
>NW_019506210.1:0-959 GCF_002814215.2 Seriola lalandi dorsalis
TTGAAATTTTATGCCATATGACGTTTTTTGACATTTTTATGCTCTACTATAATATGTATTTTTTTGGCATTTTTATGCCATACTATACTGTGACGTTTTGCGCCTGACTATACTATGACGTTTTTTGCCATTTTTAGGCCTTATTAGACTATGACGTTTTTTGAAATTTTATGCCATACTATACTATGACGTTTTTTGACATTTTTATGCTCTACTATAATATGTATTTTTTTGGCATTTTTTTGCCTTACTATACTGTGACGTTTTGCGCCTGACTATACTATGACGTTTTTTGCCATTTTTACGCTCTACTATACTATGACGTTTTTTGCCATTTTTATGCCTTAGTATACTGTGACGTTTTTTGCCACTTTTTCGCCTTATTATACTGTGACGTTTTGTGCCATTTTTATCTTCTACTATACTATGACGTTTTTTGACATTTTTATGCCTTATTATACTATGACGTTTTGTGACATTTTTATCTTCTACTATACTATGACGTTTTTTGGCATTTTTACGCCTTATTATACTGTGACGTTTTTTGACATTTTTACGCCTTATTATACTGTGACGTTTTTTGACATTTTTATGCCTTAGTATACTGTGACGTTTTGTGCCTGACTATACTATGACGTTTTTTCACATTTTTATGCTCTACTATAATATGTATTTTTTTGGCATTTTTTTGCCTTACTATACTGTGACGTTTTGCGCCTGACTATACTATGACGTTTTTTGCCATTTTTACGCTCTACTATACTATGACGTTTTTTGCCATTTTTATGCCTTAGTATACTGTGACGTTTTTTGCCACTTTTTCGCCTTATTATACTGTGACGTTTTGTGCCATTTTTATCTTCTACTATACTATGACGTTTTTTGACATTTTTATGCCTTATTATACTATGACGTTTTGTGACATTTTTATCTTCTACTATACTATGACGTTTTTTGGC
>NW_019506211.1:0-604 GCF_002814215.2 Seriola lalandi dorsalis
GAATACTAGGGCATAAAAATGTGAAAAAAGGGTTTAGTATGATAGGGCATGAAAAAGTCATAGTATAGTAAAGCATAAAAATGCCAAAAAACATCCCAGGCAAACATGACATAAAAACATCTTAGTGTAATAAGTCATGAAATTTCATAAAAATGTCATATTACAGTAAGGCATAAAATTTTATAAAAACAACATAGTATTGTAAGGTATCAAATATCATGGAATACTAAGGCATAAAAATGTCAAAAAACGTCATAGTATAGTAAGGCATAAAAATGTCAAATAATGTCATAGTATATAGTAAGGCATAAAAATGTCATAAAAACGTCATAGTATAGTAAGGCATAAAATCGTCATAGTATAGTAAGGCATCAAATGTCTTGTATAGTAAGGCATAAAAATGTCAAAAATCGTCATAGTATAGTAAGGCATCAAATGTCTTGTATAGTAAGGCATAAAAATGTCAAAAAACGTCATAGTATAGTAAGGCATAAAATCGTCATAGTATAGTAAAGCATAAAAATGTCAAAAAACGTCATAGTATAGTAAGGCATCAAATGTCTTGTATAGTAAGGCATAAAAATGTCAAAAAACGTCATAGTAT
>NW_019506212.1:0-792 GCF_002814215.2 Seriola lalandi dorsalis
AATAATCAGCGGTAAACAAAGGCCGAGGTTCGGTGCTGCCCTCTTGTGGCAGCAGCTGGTTGTTGTCTCTAGACGCTAGCTTTACTAGCAGCTGTTGTATCTTTATTTTCTGTCATTTTTGGCGCGTGGCTGTGTTTCGTTGACAGAAGGCTGGATGTTAGCACATTGAAGATAATCCTGGGATCTGTGACGAGAGACCAGCTGCAGCGACCGACGGCTTGTTTCTCGTTTTTCATCAATTGAAATTAAAAATCTAAAACTTTTCTCAAATTTTGTTTCCAGATGTGTTTGAATCTGTCAGTGAGCCAAGATCATCATCATCCACCTCACAGGTGTGACATATAAGATGCTGATTACGCAACATAATTATGTCACTATAAAAGTCCACTTTAAAATGTGCAGTTTTATTTTGAAAAACCACATTTATCGTATTGTCTGTTTCCGGTATGAAACGCTGTCATGTTACTGCTCTGGAACCTTGTTTAGTCAATAAAAATAAAAAAGTCACATCAGACTTGTGTTTCCAGCCGGACGCGGACCTCCCCCACCACGCCTAGCGCCTCGCTGTGGGAGAACATGATGCAAGTTTAACGCCACATATCTCGAACTGAACGTCACTGTCATCTGTTTTATCAAAGGATTTCCAGACATCACCTTCCCTGGTCACGGCGGCCATGGTGCACGCAACGCAATATATAAATGAATAAATTAAGTTTTATTATATTGGTGTCACGGAGTCAACGAGCTGCTGGACTCAGATCTGGTGATGGGGTGTGTGTGTGTGTGTGTGTG
>NW_019506213.1:0-733 GCF_002814215.2 Seriola lalandi dorsalis
GAGGTTAATAGCCCATAAAACAACTTTATGTGTTCATGAGATATGCTCATTCTCTGCAGCAGTATTATCTACCTGAGTGGAGCGTACAGTTACTTTAGAAGCATTGCCCTCTGTAATTATATTTAAAGGACTCTTAGAGACATGTTGCTGTTTTATATGAGTAACCAACTGTTTGAAATAATTAACTTCACATGGAAAGGACTGTGTTATGGATATCGATGGCTGGCCTGTTTATTCCTTCTCTTCTTTTACTCTCCTTATTGTTTGTGTTATTTTCCATTACATTCTTTGTTGTTTTTATCAGGCAGAACTGTTTGTTGTTCTGATGTTTTGCAACCGCCTATGCAGCATGGAAGATCATACTGTGAATCTGAATGGGATGAATATTCAAGGATAAATAAGAATAAAGGGTGGGGAGTGGAAAGGATAATGATCAGAGATCTTATAATTAGCCGACTGTTAAGGAGTTGTGATTCTGGCAGCACATGAATGACTGAGGGTGCTGACTTTGGAGTTTTTGTAAATCCACTCACCAAGCACTTTATTGGGAACACCTGTAGACCGGCTTATTCGTGCATAAAATCCTGCAGATACAGGTCAGGAGTTTCAGTTAATCAAACATCAAACATCAGAATGAGGAAACAAACTGACTCAGTGACTTTGACTTTGGCCTTGAACAGAACCCTGAGGCTGCAGTGGACACAGACTCGCCAACACTGGACAGCTGAAGACC
>NW_019506214.1:0-1019 GCF_002814215.2 Seriola lalandi dorsalis
AAAAAATAGTATAGTAAGGCATAAAAAGTCATTGTATAGTAGGGCATAAAAAGTCATAAAAACAACATTGTATAGTAAGGCATAAAAAGTCATAGTATAGTATGGCATAAAAAGTTATAAAAACGTCATAGTATAGTAAGGCATAAAAAGTCATAAAAAAGTCATAGTATAGTAAGGCATAAAAAGTTATAAAAACGACATAGTATAGTAAGGCATGAACATTCATAGTATAGTAAGGCATAAAAAGTCATAAAAAGGACATAGTATAGTAAGGCATAAAAATTCTAAAAAAAAATAGTATAGTAAGGCATAAAAAGTCATAAAAACGTCATAGTATAGTAAGGCATAAAAGTAATAAAAACGACATAGTATAGTAAGGCATGAACATTCATAGTATAGTAAGGCATAAAAAGTCATAAAAAGGACATAGTATAGTAAGGCATAAAAAGTCATAAAAAAACATAGAATAGTAAGGCATAAAAAGTCATAAAAACGTCATAGTATAGTAAGGCATAAAAGTAATAAAAACAATATAGTATAGTAAGGCCTGAACATTCATAGTATAGTAAGGCATAAAAAGTCATTAAAAAGTCATAGTATAGTAAGGCATGAACATTCATAGTATAGTAAGGCATAAAAAGTCATAGTATAGTAAGGCATAAAAAGTAATAAAAAAGTCATAGAATAGTAAGGCATAAAAAGTCATAAAAACAACATAGTATAGTAAGGCATAAAAAGTCATAAAAAAGTCGTAGTATAGTAAGGCATAAAAAGTCATAAAAAAGTCGTAGTATAGTAAGGCATAAAAAGTCATAAAAACTACATAGTATAGTAAGGCATAAAAATTCATAAAAACAACATAGTATAGTAAGGCATAAAAAGTCATAAAAAAGTCACAGTATAGTAAGGCAAAAAAACTGATAGAATAGTAAGGCATAAAAAATCATAAAAAGTCATAGTATAGTAAGGCATAAAAAGTCATAGTATAGTAAGGCATAAAAAGTTATAGTATAGTAAGG
>NW_019506215.1:0-794 GCF_002814215.2 Seriola lalandi dorsalis
GACTCTGGTTTTTATTCTGAAAGAGTTGAAATGTCGTTTGACTGGACGCCTCTAAAGATGAAGCTCAGGAGGTGACACACACTCCACTGAGTTTAACAGTATTACTCAAAGGCATCTGGAGCAAATAGGCCACGCCCACTTGTACCAATCAATATAGCTCCTCAGATTTTGGTTAAAAAAACTTGCTGCTTGTTAGAAACTGGTGAGATTCTGACACCAGCTTCTGTGGCGCCCCCTACAGGTCGGGCTCAAACCGCCTGTCAATCAACCTGTTGAGTCTCCGCCTTCACTGTGACGCCGCCGCCGCGGGAAAACAGAGACGAGTTCATTACACGACCTCCACCCTTAGATACAGAGATGGAGGGAGGAGCTGACGGAGGAGAGGAAAGAAGAAGAGGAATCAGTGAGAAGGCACACACACACACACACACACACACACACACACACACACACACTCTCTCTCTCTCTCTCTCTCTCTCTCTCGCCCTCTCTCGCCCTGGGGCTGTTTTCCCATCAGCCCACGGGAGAGGAAACGTCCAATCTCAGCACTGGCAGCTCAGTGTGTCGCCACGGCGATGGAAGGGCGGATAAATAGATAAATACACACACACTTTATTACACAAACACAAACACACACATTAACACACACAGGGGAGTTTAAGAAAAGAGAAAGGATGAATGAAAAGAGAAGGAAACGAGACAGAAAAGAAGGAACTAAATAAAAGAAGGTGAGGGAATGAAAGAAAAGAAAAAGAAAGGAAGAAAGGAAGGGGTGAAAGAAAAAGAAGAAATAA
>NW_019506216.1:0-752 GCF_002814215.2 Seriola lalandi dorsalis
GCTGCGCTCTGTTTTTGCAGCCTTACGATTTGCGGATCCAGCAACATGGAGGAGACATAAATAAAACGGAGCCAGCAGTGTCTCCAAACGTCTCTGTTCTCCCTGCTCGAAAACGCCGGAGTCGTGTGGACGGGAGGAGGAAGAGAAAGAGATGCGCTTTAAAAGGAAGCGTAGTCGTGTGGACGCAGCGTCAGGGTTCTCCTCTCTCGTCTCTTTGTTTCAGGGAGTTGAGGGCGGAGCTGTGAACCTGTCAGACCTGCAGCATCGACCTGCTGACTCACCTTGTCGTTTCACACTCACTCACACTCACACCTTATTCATGTTTGTACTTCAGATGATTAAACCGTTATCAGAATTCACACACTGTGTCACCCTGGTGACTTGTGACATGAAATTCAGGTTGTTACTCATTGATCAGACTTGTAGTGTTAAATAAACCACACACACACACACACACACACACACACACACACACACACACACACACACACAGTGTACTCACTCAGCATGCCCATGCCCAGCATGAAGGCGTCCATCGTGTACGGCAGGCCCCGCGCCCGACCTCGCGTCCCTGGAGGAAACATCACTTCCCTGGGCTGAGCTTTTTTGCATTCTACCTGTGGAGCATGAACAGACACACTGATCCACAGCCATCAAACACGACTCCTCTCACCATGGAGCGTCTGTCTGTGTGTCTGTCTGTGTGTCTGTCTGTGTGTCTGTCTGTGTGTCTGTCTGTGTGTCTGTCTGTG
>NW_019506217.1:0-639 GCF_002814215.2 Seriola lalandi dorsalis
TGCTACATGATTGGCTGATTGGGTAACTGCATGAACAAGCAGTTGAGTGTACACTGAGGAGTGTTATGTCCTGTCCAGAGGTGGCCGAGACACAACATGAGTTCCTCATCTTCCCCAAGTCCCAGAAAGCCACAGGAACAGATACTAGTGGATGTTATCTGTTGTATTTATTTATATATTTAAGTCCTCGGGGCACCAGCCTAAACTAATAGGCAAAATAGCCAATATGGTTTTAGTCTCTGACCTTGTTAGCTTCATGCAGGTTCTAGAACTGAGACGTACTACTATGTGTGTGAACATACGAGTACTCGATTAACTGTATGACTGACCACCACCTAAGCAAACATTACAACAACAAGACATCAATCAACAAGTACATTAACAAAGTTAAGGCTTCTGCTGCTTAGCTATGCTGTGCTGTGAAAGGTTAGGCCCAGTCAGTTAACGTTACCCAGTCCTTGGAACAAACAAAGAGGTCCTTTCCAGTGTTGGTGTAAAGTCCAGTGAGTTGGGAGGCTTCCTGGTGGAGTAAAGTCCTGTCTGGCTGTGTTGCTTGCTGTTATCTACTTTGTTCTCCTCACAGAGTTAGCTGTTCCACGCTAACTCTGCTACGACTCCTGTTGCTTGGAAAATC
This sequence comes from Seriola lalandi dorsalis, assembly GCF_002814215.2. Lineage (NCBI taxonomy): Eukaryota > Metazoa > Chordata > Actinopteri > Carangiformes > Carangidae > Seriola > Seriola lalandi. The sequence continues at coordinate 635 of NW_019506217.1, forward strand.
AGCTG
>NW_019506219.1:0-633 GCF_002814215.2 Seriola lalandi dorsalis
AAGGCATGAACATTCATAGTATAGTAAGGCATAAAAAGTCATAAAAAGGACATAGTATAGTAAGGCATAAAAAGTCATAAAAAAACATAGAATAGTAAGGCATAAAAAGTCATAAAAACGTCATAGTATAGTAAGGCATAAAAGTAATAAAAACAATATAGTATAGTAAGGCCTGAACATTCATAGTATAGTAAGGCATAAAAAGTCATTAAAAAGTCATAGTATAGTAAGGCATGAACATTCATAGTATAGTAAGGCATAAAAAGTCATAGTATAGTAAGGCATAAAAAGTAATAAAAAAGTCATAGAATAGTAAGGCATAAAAAGTCATAAAAACAACATAGTATAGTAAGGCATAAAAAGTCGTAGTATAGTAAGGCATAAAAAGTCATAAAAAAGTCGTAGTATAGTAAGGCATAAAAAGTCATAAAAACTACATAGTATAGTAAGGCATAAAAATTCATAAAAACGACATAGTATAGTAAGGCATAAAAAGTCATAAAAAAGTCACAGTATAGTAAGGCAAAAAAACTGATAGAATAGTAAGGCATAAAAAATCATAAAAAGTCATAGTATAGTAAGGCATAAAAAGTCATAGTATAGTAAGGCATAAAAAGTTATAGTATAGTAAGG
>NW_019506220.1:0-779 GCF_002814215.2 Seriola lalandi dorsalis
TCACTCACGTGAATGTGACTTCATTCCTCCAACCAGCAGGAGGAGCTGCAGGACGCAACACCCTCCAACCAATCAGAGCACAGGACAGCCCGTTGCTATGGTGATATTTGTTTAATCTTTTTTTTCTTGTTTTTCCTTCAAATCAAGATGGCTTCTTCATCCTCCTCCTCCCCTTTTGTTCCTCTCCTCCTCCTCTTCCTCACCATCGCAGTGGAGTCGAGACTGTCACCTCAACGAGATGACAAACAGGTCTGTGGAGACCATCTTCATCATCTTCATCTTCATCATCAGCGTCGTCGTCATCATCATCTTCTTATTTTCTTCTATATCTTTGTCACTTCTGGCTTCTTTTCGGCATCTTCAATTTATCTTCATCTTCATCAGTTACCTGCGTCATCATCATCATCATCATCATCATCATCATCATCTTCCTTTGGAGTTCCATTACTGTCACATTCTTCATCATCATCAGGAGACAAGAGACAAAACATGACCCCAGAGAGACAAATAAATGACAGACACAGGAGGGGTGGGGCCTGTATAGGAGGGCGGGGCCTGTACAGGAGGGGCGGGGTCTGTTGGAAATGAACAGGTGATGAACTGTAAGAATCATTAGACAGAGGTAAGAGTGGTTAACAGTGTGACCTCTCTCTCCTCAGGTGTTACACTCTCTGTTCGGGTCTCGTCTCTCTTCTCTCATCTTGGACCCGCCCACTGCTGATGATGTCACTGAGGGCTCGGCCGGACGCCCTGCCCCCTCTGCGCTGTCTCCCTCCAGG
>NW_019506221.1:0-583 GCF_002814215.2 Seriola lalandi dorsalis
TCCACCGGGCCCATTCTTACTTGGATGAGCCAGGTAGTTACATGAGGATTATGTTCTTTGATTTCTCAAGTGCTTTTAACACCATCCAACCCCCCATTCTTAAAGACAGTCTTCTGGGGCAGCAGCATGTCCGACATGAACACAAAGAGACTGGATAAGCTGGTCAAAAAGGCTGGGTCTGTGCATGGCAGGAGTCTGGACTCACTCAGGACTGTTGTGGACAGATGCATGCAATGTAAGATGGAGGCCATATTGGACAAGACCAACCATCCTCTCCACAACATTCTGGCAGGACAGAGAAGCAGCTACAGGTGCAGCAAATGTGTCATTCACTGCGCTGCAGAACAGAGAGGTTCAGGAGATCCTTTGTTCCCACTGCCGTCAGGCTATACAACACCTCAGCCAAAGGAAGTGGACTAATCTAATTATTATTGTTTATTATTATTATTATTATTATTATTATTATTATTATTATTATCAACAATGAGCTAATGGACACATGAATTTCCCCTAGGGGATAAATAAAGTATCTATCTATCTATCTATCTATCTATCTATCTATCTATCTATCTATCTATCTATC
>NW_019506222.1:0-846 GCF_002814215.2 Seriola lalandi dorsalis
CATAAAAAAATATATAAAGAAACTGTGTTTTGATAAAGAGAGGACCAAAGTTTGACCAAAGCACCAAACATGTTGAACAGGCCAGAGTTCCTTTATTCCTGAGTAACAGCATCTACAGATCCTCATTGGGTACAAATAATATTAACAATAAAATATCCCATGAATTAAAGAAATGATTGTGGAACCAAAACTACAGTAAGTGGCATAAAGCATTCTGACTGAAGGAAAAAAAAAAGGTCTACCAACAGGTACCAATATAACAGCAACATAATAATAATAAAAATAATACAGAATAACTCATTCAATACTACAACATAACGTAACCTTTCTGCAACATTCTCACACACCAGCTCTCTTACAGTTGCGCGGCATGGCGGCAGTTAACAAAATGACGTGACAACATCGCGGCGAGCAACTAGGAATTATGATAATAGTTGAAATATGGAATTTTTTTTCCTCTCACACTTTATTTGCTACTGGCTGGGTAACAGCCTAACAACATGTAAAACACATTACGCCATGTTAATCTTTACTAGTCTCAGTTACATACTCGTGTAAAACTACTACTGTCGCCATGATGGCGCTCGCTGAGATGTTCTACTGCAGAAACAAACTGGCTGAACATCTTAAAGAATGCAGGAAAATATGCATAAAAAATACAGCCTTTCTCCAGATTTGGAAAAAGGCTTCATGTGCAGTTACTGTAACTGGGCGGAGCGACGGATGCTCCATCTCCTGCGAATAAAGGAGTCGAGCAGCGCATGCGTTGTAGAGATAAGGGTGCTAGAGCCATAATCTGTCTTATTTCTGGAGATAATTTCCTCTCTTGCCGTGCTCCCGGTCTCT
>NW_019506223.1:0-707 GCF_002814215.2 Seriola lalandi dorsalis
TTGGGACTCATTCAAGAGACTACATGTTTCTTTGTTCCACAGACAAAGGAACTCACTTCCCCACAGTTCCTCACCCTCCCATAGAGACGTGACTGACCTTTCAATGTTGGTCAGTGTGTGACATGTGACCCCCCAGAGTGTCACCAAACAAAACCAGATCTCTCTTCTCTGTTCATTCTCTCTCCTCGCTTCCCTTTTTGGTTTGATCAGGAGAGCAGCTTCTGCTCTCCCCTCTCGGCTCTTCAAGGGGCAACAAGGCCCCAGCCCAGGTCAGCCCTGCTACCTGAGACAATACTCTGGTCAGCCTGCTCACAGCAGACTGCAACACTGTTCTCCTCAACAGCAGCGACCTGCTTTGGATTAACTGAGAGTAAACCAAGTTCTGTTCAGAGTCATCAGCTACGACACAAGGCCAGCTGATTTTCCAAGCAACAGGAGCCACAGCAGAGTTAGCGTGGAACAGCTAACTCTGTGAGGAGAACAAAGGAGATAACAGCAAAGCAACACAACCAGACAGGACTTTACTCCACCAGGAAGCCTCCCAACTCACTGGATTTTACACCAACACTGGAAAGGATTTCTTTGTTTTGCTCCAAGGATTGGGTAACTTTAACTGACTGGGCCTAACCTCTGCTAGCACAGCATAGCACAGCATAGCACAGCATAGCTAAGCAGCAGAAGTCTTAACTTTGTTAATGTACATGTTG
>NW_019506225.1:0-717 GCF_002814215.2 Seriola lalandi dorsalis
GAATTTGAAAAACTATTTGAAAAGACATTTAAAAATGGAGAAGCTAAATGACTAAACTAATCGATTAGCTAACAGGAAAAACAGCTGGAAAAAAGAAATCGAAAAAGGAATCCAGGAATGAATTCTTATTCTGAAAATGTCTTTTCAAATAGTTTTTCAAATTCTGTTTTTTATTCATGAATTCATAAATGTGTTTATAATTGTATTTATTTCCTCTCTGCTCCTCGTCAAAACATGGAGCCGATGACTCTCGACCAGTTCACTTCTTATTATCAGTTTCCTGTCTGACATGTGACTGATGATGATGATGATGATGATGAGGATGATGATGGTGAGGATGATGATGATGGTGAGGATGGTGGTGATGATGGTGATGATGGTGGTGATGATGATGATGATGGTGATGATGAGGAGGGTGATGATGGTGATGAGGATGATGGTGATGATGGTGATGGTGATGATGGTGATGGTGATGATGGTGGTGATGATGATGATGATGATGGTGATGATGAGGAGGGTGATGATGGTGATGAGGATGATGGTGATGATGGTGATGGTGATGATGGTGGTGATGATGGTGGTGATGATGATGATGATGATGGTGATGATGAGGAGGGTGATGATGGTGATGAGGATGATGGTGATGATGGTGATGGTGATGATGGTGGTGATGATGGTGGTGATGATGATGATGATGATGGTGATGATGAGGAGGGT
>NW_019506226.1:0-430 GCF_002814215.2 Seriola lalandi dorsalis
CGTCGACAGATGTTTGATTATTTCTCTCTCTCCGTCTCTTTCTCTCAGGTCGACAGGTCGAGGAGGAAGCTCCCTCTTCCTCCTCCTGAGGATGAGGATGGTGAAGGAGCGGGGATGCTGAACGTCGTCGCCATGTACGACTTCAGCGCCAAGGAGGACACTGACCTCACACTCAAGCAGGTACACACACACACACACACACACACACACATATTAAATCTGATGTTCTGACTAATGGTTCATAAATCACATGATAATGTTTTATTGATGAGTTATATTAAAACTTTTCAGTTGCCAGGTTGTTAAAATGCCTTTGGCTGGTTGGACTTTGATATTTACAACCTTGATAATTACAGACATTTGTCATTTTTAAATCATTAACAAACAGAGAGGATTAACACCTGCCATTGTCGTCTTATAACTGATGAGT
>NW_019506228.1:0-633 GCF_002814215.2 Seriola lalandi dorsalis
AAGAAAGTGTTAACAGAAATTACATTTTCTAGGACTGAAGTAGCTGGTGCAGATAAGTCATAAAATGATGGCAGCCATTTTTCCCCCAACATGGCTTCCTTGAATCTACAGCATTGACAGCTGACTGAGACTTAGGGAGTTGTAGGCTGATACAGGTCTCCTGCTGAACTTTAATAGTGAACATTAATACTTTAATTATAAAATTGAAATAAAGCAGTGATACCTGTAATCAACAATGTTTGTTAATAGAACAGACCCTGTTGCATTATGCTGATTTAATTAAGGCTATATCTCAAAATGTGGCACACAGTAAACATCAGCCTTCACACACAGATATTTCCAGTTGTTTTTTAATACCTCCTGACACTTTCTGTTAAATGGCATTCATGCTCGCTCATTTAGATGGGGTTTTACAACACTGCAGTACTTAAATTAAGTTTTTTTTTTTTTTAAACGAATGAAGTAATCTGCTAATGAGTGATTCATTGTATGATCTTAAAATGTCAGAATTATGAAAAAGCATGTTTCAATTTACAAAAGTCTAGGCAACATCTTTACACTGTGTTTTGTCCAAATAACAGTCTAACCCCCAAATACATTAAAAGAGAATGCTATTAATATATATATATATAT
>NW_019506230.1:0-769 GCF_002814215.2 Seriola lalandi dorsalis
ACTGGCAGAGGAAGCACTTGCTCGCTGGATAATAGCTATAACCCTTATATAGATTATAACCTGTTTACAAACCAAAACACTTAATGCTTTTTACTGTGACACAGCAGTCTGTGTGTGTGAGTGTGTTTGTAATTGTGAGAGTATTACAATAACTGATGCCCTCATGCCGCAGTGAAGAGGGAGTTCCCTCTGCCCATAAATAAGATTTAAGAGTCCCGACAGGTTTTAACCTAAATGCAAATGATGTGCCAGAGTGTGACAGGGCACTTTTTAAAAAGTGTGCTCTCTCGCTCCCCGGGGACTGGTTTGCCACGAGAGCGGGATTAATGAGACTGCCGCCGTTACTGCACGAGACCGAGTACAGTACCACCCGGCAGAGCGAGAGAGAGAGAGAGAGAGAGAGAGAGAGAGAGAGAGAGAGAGAGAGAGAGAGAGAGAGAGAGAGAGGAAGGGAGGGGAGGAAGACCAATTCAAAAGAGTGGTGGAGAGGGGGAGAAAGAAAAGAGAAAGTGCCCACCCACCAGCATTAAGATGGATCAAAGTAATCTGATTACGCCACATTATTAGAGCTGCTCCTCTGAATGCAGATTCGCTGAACCATTTACTTTAAAGGAGTTTCAATTCCTTTATAATTAAAATGACGTAGCATCTCTCTCCAGCGTTTTTTTTTTTTAAATCTTTAATCCAAGCATAAACAAACAGGCCGCTCCACCACGGAAGATCCCGGCACAACGCCGCTTTCCCATCCCAGAACCGACTGACAGACACC
>NW_019506231.1:0-703 GCF_002814215.2 Seriola lalandi dorsalis
ATTCATTTTAAACCTGTCTGTTTTCCCATTCTGGGAAAGTCGTCTCGGACTCCACTTTGGTCTCTACTGTTTATAATATCAACATATATTGACAGACTTTGGGATGGATATATATTTATGTAACACATGTCTCCAATATAAACATACATATATAAACACACGTGGCCAAAAAGTGACAGTATAATGATGACAGTATAAAAGTGAGAACATCTCACCTGTGCATGACATTCTCATTCTGAACAGCTGCGTAACCTCCCAGGTAGAACTTGCATAGGTTGAGCAGCCCGAGAGCCAGATAGGACACCACGAAGGTCAGACCCAGAAGAGAGTACGGTGTGGCACAACATTCAGAAACACTGCAAATAAATCAGCTTATTAAAAAAAAAACAAAAAAAAAAAACAACATGTGTAATTTATGGAAGGAATAACTGTAAAATCCACATCATCGCATCACACCTTGTGAGCAGGAACAACATGATTCCCTGATGGGCCGCCGAGGTGCCAGACATGGCGTCTGAGCAGAGCTGGACGACGAACAGAACAAACCAGAAGACACTGAAGAGCAGTGGGACGGCAAACTGGTTCCACAGAGAGATTCCCACAGCCAGAAGTCTGTACAGTTCGATCACCTGAAAGGACAGGAGAGTGTGAAAACAGGACACACAGTGCACTCAACCATTAACGACAGAGACATGTGAGGATA
>NW_019506232.1:0-840 GCF_002814215.2 Seriola lalandi dorsalis
CCTTTTTATGACTTAAAATGCTATGTTGTTTTTTTAACATTTTATGCCATACTATACCATGACCTTTTTTTTGACAATTTATGCCATCCTATACTATGACTTTTTTTTGCATTTTTATGTTTTACAATACCATGTTGTTTTATACCTTGCCATACTATCACCTTTTTATGGCCTTTTATGACTTAAAATGCTATGTTGTTTTTTTGACATTTTATGCCATACTATACTAAGACGTTTTTTGACATTTTATGCCATACTATACTGTGATGTTTTTTGGCATTTTTATGCCTCATAATACTATGTTGTTTTATACCTTGCCATACTATCACCTTTTTATGACTTAAAATGCTATGTTGTTTTTTTGGACATATTATGCCATACTATACTATGATGTTTTTTTTTTAAATTTTGTGCCATAATACACTGAGACATTTTTTGGCATTTTTATGCCTTACAATACCATGTTGTTTTACACCTTGCCATACTCTCACGTTTTTATGACTTTTTATGACTTAAAATGCTATGTTGTTTTTTTGACATTTTATGCCATACTATACTATGACGTTTTTTTGACATTTTATGCCATACTATACTGTGATGTTTTTTGGCATTTTTATGCCTCATAATACTATGTTGTTTTATACCTTGCCATACTATCACCTTTTTATGACTTAAAATGCTATGTTGTTTTTTTGGACATATTATGCCATACTATACTATGATGTTTTTTTTTTAAATTTTGTGCCATAATACACTGAGACATTTTTTGGCATTTTTATGCATTACGATACTATCTTGTTTTATACCTGGCCATACTATCACCTTTTTATGGCCTTTTAT
>NW_019506233.1:0-845 GCF_002814215.2 Seriola lalandi dorsalis
TGTGAAATTGATCAAATTGTTTGGCCTTGGCATTAGTTGCACTGAAGACTCTCATGTTGCCCAACAATAATTTATCTTCTAGTCATCAAACTGCATATGCATCATCGTTTTTTCCGCATTTTTGAGATGAAGCAACAATGATTAAATCAGTTCAAAGGCTTAGTGTTCTGTGCACCATCATCTCCCTTAAAAGGTGCAGAAGGATGTAGTGGAGCATGTCCATTCTCCCCAGAGATTATCGCTAATAAGAGGGCCAGTATTTATAGAAGATCCCCCCCAGTGGATACCCCCTAATCCTGCCTCACCCCCTTTCATCCCTGCCCTATCGCTGTGCCTGGACCGCTCTCTCTCTGCAGCCCCCAGTTTCAGCCTCATCCTCGCCCCATTACAGCCGATGCAACACTTAATACAACACTGCTTCTTTTTTTTTTTTTTTTTTTTTACAGATTCTTTTGAAAGAAGAGAAAAAAATTGCTTGTTCTCTTTACTTGGTTGATCAGAAGGGTAAGAAATTGGCTGGACTATTAAAGCGCATTTTCCATCTCTCCATTTTCTTCTTTATTGTCCAGTTTTGCTCCTCCTGCTCTCTTTGACCTGCAGCTAAGAAAAGCAAATAACAATGTCCACCAGTGAGCGTTTCGACTGCCATTACTGCAAAGACTCCCTGCTGGGGAAGAAGTACATAATGAAAGAGGACACGCAGTACTGCACTAAGTGCTATGAGAACCTGTTTGCTAACTGCTGTGAGGGATGCTCTTCACCAATTGGTTGTAATTGCAAGGTAAGGAAGCATCAGTGTTGCCCTAAGGGAAATGGCTCTGATATCACCAATGTCTAAGATAAGA
>NW_019506234.1:0-1335 GCF_002814215.2 Seriola lalandi dorsalis
ACTATACTATGACATTTTTATGCCTTTCTATACCATGACATTTTTATGACATTTTTATACCTTACTATACTATGACATGTTTATGCCTTACTACACTATGACATTTTTATGACATTATTATGCCTCACTATGACATTTTTACGCTTTACTATACTATGACATTTTTATGACATTATTATCCCCTTCTATAGTATGACATTTTTATGCCTTACTATACTATAACATTTTTATGACATTATTATGCCTTACTATACTATGACATTTTTATTCCTTACTATACTATGACATTTTTCTGCCTTACAATACTATGACATTTTTATGAGATTTTTATACCTTACTATACTATGACATTTTTATGCCTTACTATACTATGATATTTTTATGCCTTACTATAGTATTACATTTTTATGACATATTTATACCTCACTATACTATGACATTTTTATGCCTTAGTATACTATGACATTTTTATACCTTACTATACTATGACATTTTTATGCCTTACTATACTATGACATTTTTATACCTTACTATACTATGACATTTTTATGAGATTTTTATACCTTACTATACTATGACATTTTAATACATTACTATACTATGATATTTTTATGCCTTACTATAGTATTACATTTTTATGACATATTATGCCTCACTATGACATTTTTACGCTTTACTATACTATGACATTTTTATGACATTATTATCCCCTTCTATAGTATGACATTTTTATGCCTTACTATACTATAACATTTTTATGACATTATTATGCCTTACTATACTATGACATTTTTATTCCTTACTATACTATGACATTTTTCTGCCTTACAATACTATGACATTAATACTATGACATTTTTATGCCTTTCTATAGTATGACATTTTTATACCTTACTATACTATGACATGCTTATGCCTTACTATACTATGACATTTCAATACCTTACTATACTATGACACTTTTATGACATTTTCATGCTTTACTATACTATGACATGTTTATGCCTTACTACACTATGACATTTTTATGACATTATTATGCCTTACTATACTATGACATTTTTATGACATTATCATGCCTCACTATGACATTTTTATGCTTTACTATACTGTGACATTTTTATGACATTATTATGCCCTTCTATAGTATGACATTTTTATGCCTTACTATACTATGACATTTTTATGCCTTACTATAGTATTACATTTTTATGACATTTTTATACCTTACTATACTATGACATTTTTATGACATTTTTATACCTTACTATACTATGACATTTTTATGCCTTACTATAGTATGACATTTTTATGACATTATGCCTTACTATACTA
>NW_019506235.1:0-750 GCF_002814215.2 Seriola lalandi dorsalis
CAGGGTAAAAACCCAATTTTCTCCTTTGTATAAAACGCCTTGTCTGGGCTCCAGACATTACTTCCTGGTCCTGTTGACGTCAATACTTGTTTTGGTGCTGCCCACCTGCAAGCTTGGCATTTTTCAGTAACTATGAGCACTACAATAAATTCATTCAGATTTACCAGCATCGTAAACCAGCAGGAGGTGAAGCGGTGGAGACTCCCTACCTTTGGACCGTCTGTCTGTTCCTCCGTTATTTATATTCCTTTAGTAAATAATACCTTTAATATTCCAAGTTATGAATATTGTCATCCGAAGTTTGTTTACACAAGACATGCGGGACATGTCGTTGCCATGGTAGTTGCTGGCAATCTGACCAATTAGAGCACACTGGGCTCTGATTGGTCACCTCCAGTGAAGGGGGGGGGGCCTTAAAGAGCCCTGAGCTCTAACAGAGCCTTTCAGAAAGAGGGGGAAGAGAGTACAGTACAAAATGTACAGCAGAAGAAAAGTAATGCCTTAAAGCATGTAAATCTATTTTAATAGACACCAAGAATGAAATGATGAACACAAAAGATTTCCATAATAGGTCCTCTGTAATAGTTCAGCTCTTATTTTTGTATTTTGAATTTCACTGGTGAAAGAATGAATCCTTGTTACATATTGTGTTTGGTGTATTAGTACTTTAAACATACAAACCAACAGATTTAGTGTGGCTGCAGATTCTCCCCGTCCTCTGTTTGTAAGAAGTATTAAGTTGGTTCCAAT
>NW_019506236.1:0-431 GCF_002814215.2 Seriola lalandi dorsalis
CACCTGATGCTCAACTGATGTTCACCTGATGTTCACCTGATGTTCACCTGATGCTCAACTGATGTTCACCTGACGTTCACCTGATGCTCAACTGATGTTCACCTGATGTTCACCTGATGTTCACCTGATGCTCAACTGATGTTCACCTGACGTTCACCTGATGCTCAACTGATGTTCACCTGATGTTCACCTGATGTTCACCTGATGCTCAACTGATGTTCACCTGATGTTCACCTCATGTTCACCTGATGTTCACCTGATGTTCACCTGTTGTTCACCTGTTGTTCACCTGTTGTTCACCTGTTGTTCACCTGTAGTTCACCTGTTATGGAATAAGGGCACTCAGAAAAAAACACTGTATAGAAACAGGGCCCAATGAGACACAGACTCAACATGTCTAAGGACTGAAGTTAAAGTCTTGATTAAACTGA
>NW_019506237.1:0-629 GCF_002814215.2 Seriola lalandi dorsalis
AAAAATGTCAAAAAACTTCATAGTATAGTAAGGCATAAAAATGTCAAAAAACATCATAGTATAGTAAACCACAAAAATGTAAAAAAAAATATCATAGTATAGTAAGGCATAACAATGTCAAAAAACATCATAGTATATATAGTAAGGAATAAAAATGTCAAAAAATATCATAGTGTAGTAAGGTATAAAAATATCAAAAAATGTCATAGTATAGTAAGGCATAAAAATATCAAAAAACGTCATAGTATAGTAAGGCATAAAAATGTCATAATATAGTAAGGCATAAAAAGGTCAAAAAACGTCATAGTATAGTAAGGCATGAAAATGTTAAAAAAAACAACATAGTATAGTAAGGCATGTAAATGTCAACAAACGTCATAGTATAGTAAGGCATGAAAATGTCAAAGTATAGTAAGGCATAAAAATGTCAAAAAACATTATAGTATAGTCAGGTATAAAAATGTAAAAACAACATAGTATAGTAAGGCATAAAAATGTCAAAAAAACGTCAAAGTATAGTAAGGCATGAAAATGTCAAAAAACGTCATAGTATAGTAAGGCATAAAAATGTCATAGTATATTAAAATTATAGTAAGTCATAAAAATGTCTAAAAACGTCATAGTATAGT
>NW_019506238.1:0-677 GCF_002814215.2 Seriola lalandi dorsalis
ACGACATAGTATACTAAGACATAAAAATGTCAAAAAACGTCATAGTATAGTATGGCATAAAAATGTCAAAAAACGTGACGGTATATTAAGGCATAAAAGGCAATAAAAACGCCATAGTATGGTAAGGAATAAAACGACATAGTATAGTTAGGCACAAAATGTCAAAAAACATCATAGTATAGTATGTCATGAAAATGTCAAAAATCATCATAGTATAGTAAGGCATAAAAATGTCAAAAAACATCATAGTATAGTATATCATGAAAATATCAAAAAACGTCATAGTATAGTATGGCATAAAACCTCAAAAAAACATCATGGTATATTAAAGCATAAAAAGCAATAAAAACGTCACAGTATGGTAAGGAATACAACGATATAGTATAGTAAGGCATTAAAATGTCAAAAAATGTCATAGTATAGTATGGCATAAAAATGTCAAAAAAACATCATGTTTTATTAAGGCATAAAAGGCAATAAAAACGTCATAGTGTGGTGAGGAATAAAACGACATAGTATAGTAAGGCATAAAAATGTCAAAAAATGTCATAGTATAGTATGGCATGAAAATGTCAAAAAAACATCATGGTATATTAAGGCATAAAAGGTGATAAAAATGTCATAGTATGGTAAGGAATACAACGATATAGTATAGTAAGGTATAAAAATGTCAAAAA
>NW_019506239.1:0-588 GCF_002814215.2 Seriola lalandi dorsalis
TCAAAAAAAATGTCATAGTATAGTAAGGCATAAAAATTTCAAAAAACATCATAGTATAGTAAGGCATAAAAACATCAATAAATGTCATAGAATTGTAAGGCATAAAAATGCCAAAAAATGTCATAGTATAGTAAGGCATAAAAATTTCAAAAAAATGTCATAGTATAGTAAGGCATAAAAATATCAAAAAATGTCACAGTATAGTAAGGCATAAAAATGTCAAAAAATGTCATAGTAGAGTAAGGCGTAAAACGTCATAGTATAGTAAGGCATAAAAACATCAATAAATGTCATAGAATTGTAAGGCATAAAAATATCAAAAAATGTCATACTATATAAAGCATAAGAACATAAAAAAACGGCATAGTATAATAAGGCATAAAAATTTCAAAAAACATCATAGTGTAGTAAGGCATAAAAATATCAAAAAATGTCATACTATATAAAGCATAAGAACATAAAAAAAACGGCATAGTATAATAAGGCATAAAAATTTCAAAAAACATCATAGTGTAGTAAGGCATAAAAATATCAAAAAATGTCATACTATATAAAGCATAAGAACATAAAAAAAACGGCATAGTATAA
>NW_019506240.1:0-725 GCF_002814215.2 Seriola lalandi dorsalis
GGATACCGCATTACAGGCAGTGCCAGTGGTATGAAATGGGACACCGTTCAGGTCTCCTAAAGGGGCGGGGAGGTGGAAATAAATGGAAATGAAGCGTCTCGGTTTCTCTGCTGTCTCTGGTTTCACCTCTGGTTCTTGTTCCTGTGATTTAAAACTCATCATGTTCTCCTACTGTTTCTGTTTCCAGCAAAAGTCTGTCAGCAGGAGGAAGTGTGCAGCCTGTAAGATCGTCGCTCACACCATCTGTATAGAACAACTGGAGAAGGTAACGTCTCTGTGTTTTACCTGTGGACTGATGTTCACCTGTTAAACCCCCATCATGGAGACAGGTAGAGACTCAGGTGTAGATGCAGCAGTGATCAGAGACAGGTAGAGACTCAGGTGTAGATGTAGCAGTGATCAGAGACAGGTAGAGACTCAGGTGTAGATGTAGCAGTGATCAGAGACAGGTAGAGACTCAGGTGTAAATGTAGCAGAGACAGGTAGAGACTCAGGTGTAGATGTAGCAGTGATCAGAGACAGATAAAGGTAGGGGGGATTAAAGACGGACAGTTAAACCTCCTTCATTAGATGGAGGAAGAATAAAGACGGATTAAAGTTTGAGTCCTCAGCAATGAGTTCAGGATCAGAGAGGAGTGAAGAGAAGGATTATTGTAAACCCTCAGATCAGAGGGAGGTTGTTTCTCAGCTGATGACTACTCTTTATTTACTTCCTGTGTGGAGCA
>NW_019506241.1:0-556 GCF_002814215.2 Seriola lalandi dorsalis
TAATTAGTGTAAAAGACTTGAAACTGGCAGAAACCGACCTGTCTTACTTCAAAGTTGTCAAAATCTGCCTGTTATAGCACCTTTAAAGCTCACAAAGGAACATGCAGTATGTTTGTTTGATCCGTGCACAAACAAACTTAGGGTGGAGTTACACAGTCTACCTATTTATTGATGAACATGCCTCTCGACCTTGTTGCCTGTCAACCTTACACTGATGACGAAACAGTGAGCTCAAGTGGAAACACAACATTATACACATTAAAGTCTGTGTAGCCTTGGTACTACTACTACTGAAACAACAGTCAACAAGTTGGTGACTGTGATTTGAGTAATTTTTCATGGAGAACATAAAGACATAGATAGATAGATAGATAGATAGATAGATAGATAGATAGATAGATAGATAGATAGATAGATAGATAGATAGATAGATAAATAAGGTAAGGTCAAAGGAAAGGTGGGTGGGAAGATGGAGGAAGTGCTGGGAGACACAGCTATGACAGAAATGAATGAGAGGGAACCTGTATTTGAGTCAGTATTATGTTAAAGACCTGCC
>NW_019506242.1:0-704 GCF_002814215.2 Seriola lalandi dorsalis
ATATATATATATATATATATATATATATATATATAAGCTAGTGTATATGAACCTTAACAATTTGATTTATTCAGGTCTGGTCTACTGCACTTATGTTAATGTATGTATTACATAATAAGTAATACATACATAATATTTTGCATTTTTTTTATATATTGTTTTAAATTATCTGGTCTTGTGAAGAAAAACATCTCATTCTGCTGTACTTGTATTTTTATATGGATGTGGCTGGATTGACAAACCTGAAACTGAAGTTGAAGCTGTAACATTACATTAAACAGACAGTCAACATTTTGGTTGTTACATATTTATGTTATATATGTATATATGTGTATATATATATATATATGTGTGTATATATATATATATATATATAATATGGAGGTTTTCTCATAAAACTGTAATTTTATTCTTATTCATTTATGCATTTTTTTTCCTTGAAATTACATCTTTATTCTCGTAACAATACGACTTTTTTCTCAAAATATGATTTATTAATGAAACCTCAAAGTGATTTCCACAAAAATGTCTTAAACCACTTCTTGATGATGCTTTCACAACTGCACAAGAATTATCCTCCCAACTATAATCAACAAGACTTTTTAATTTGTGTATTTAGGTAAACTGTCAAACTGGACGTCCGGGGCAGCATGAATCATTCAGACGAGCAGCTTTTACATCGACACAAACCACAAGCTTCGGCT
>NW_019506243.1:0-639 GCF_002814215.2 Seriola lalandi dorsalis
GTTTAACAGTGGCTACAGGCTAGTTAAACAGTGGCTACAGGCTAGTTAACCAGTGGCTACAGGCTAGTTAACCAGTGGCCACAGACTAGTTTCACAGTGGCTACAGGCTAGTTAACCAGTGGCTACAGGCTAGTTTAACAGTGGCTACAGGCTAGTTTAACAGTGGCTACAGGCTAGTTTAACAGTGGCCACAGACTAGTTAAACAGTGGCTACAGGCTAGTTTAACAGTGGCCACAGACTAGTTTCACAGTGGCTACAGACTAGTTAACCAGTGGCTACAGGCTAGTTAACAAGTGGCTACAGGCTAGTTAACAAGTGGCTACAGGCTAGTTAACCAGTGGCTACAGACTAGTTAACCAGTGGCCACAGACTAGTTTCACAGTGGCTACAGACTAGTTAACCAGTGGCTACAGGCTAGTTAAACAGTGGCTACAGGCTAGTTTAACAGTGGCTACAGGCTAGTTTAACAGTGGCCACAGACTAGTTAACCAGTGGCTACAGGCTAGTTAACCTGTGGCCACAGACTAGTTAAACAGTGGCTACAGACTAGTTAACCAGTGGCTACAGGCTAGTTAACCTGTGGCCACAGACTAGTTAAACAGTGGCTACAGGCTAGTTAACCAGTGGCTACAGGCTAG
>NW_019506244.1:0-743 GCF_002814215.2 Seriola lalandi dorsalis
TCTTGACGAACCAACTCCTAACATTTGCATAACAGTAGTGGAGGGAAACACTAAAATTAATTTATTCATATTTAATTTTTTATTAAAACAGAAATTTCCTTTGGTACATTTTTCTCAACCGCTGAACTACCGTATTCCTACACAGAAGCGCACCAACAGAGCGCATTGTATTATGCCGCAGCCCCAGGTCAGCTGAGTGAATCAGAAAGAACTAAACTTCACTTTGCACTGAAAATATTCTAAATGAAGCGTACATTCAAACGGATATTGGATTGTTTTGGTGGCCTTCTGTTAAAAGTGTCTAAAACAGGTTTTTCTGCTGGCCCCATGCACACAAAGCCACACATCGCTCCGCCTCTGTGCCGGTGCTCCTGGCTGCGCGCTGATCTGAATCTACTGCCGGTAACACACTGACTATGCATGACTACCTCACATAAGCCCACGTCAAACAACCCGAGCTACCTCTTTAAATGAATTGATATTGAGTGGTTATTGAAGACCTGTAGGACTCTTTCTCAGATGTAAGTGGACAGAGCTCAGTCTTGGACAGGTCCAGGACTTGACAGTCTTACAGCCATGTTGTCACTCCTGTCCACCCTTGTGAACCCACATCAGCCACCATTTCAGTGTGTGAGAGGAGGGTTCAGGGTACACTCTGGTCCTAGGCCTTTTTCACATTGTTCCCTGTAATGATAACATCAGTTTGCACAGGTCTGATACAGATGAGACTGAGAAATAAGACA
>NW_019506245.1:0-1288 GCF_002814215.2 Seriola lalandi dorsalis
AAAAAAAAAGGTCATAGTACAGTAAGGTATAAAAAGTCATAAAAAGTCATAGTATAGTAAGGCAAAAAAGGCATAGTATAGTATGGCATAAAAAGTCATTAAAATGTCATAGTATAGTAAGGCATAAAAAGTCATAAAAACGTCATAGTATAGAGAGGCATAAAAAGTTTTAAAGATTCATAGTATAGTAAGTCATAAAAAGTCATAAGAACGTCATAGTATAGTAAGGTATTTAAAGTCATAAAAACGTCAGAGTGTAGTAAAGCATAAAAAGTCATAGTACAGTAAGGCATA
Organism: Seriola lalandi dorsalis; assembly: GCF_002814215.2. Taxonomy (NCBI): domain Eukaryota; kingdom Metazoa; phylum Chordata; class Actinopteri; order Carangiformes; family Carangidae; genus Seriola; species Seriola lalandi. The sequence continues at coordinate 295 of NW_019506245.1, forward strand.
AAAAGTCATAAAAAGTCATAGTATAGTAAGGCAAAAAAAGGCATAGTATAGTATGGCATAAAAAGTCATAAAAATGTCATAGTATAGTAAGGCAGAAAAAGTCATAGTATAGTAAGGCATAAAAATGCATAAAAACGTCATAGTATGGTAAGGCATTTAAAGTCATAAAAACGTCATAGTATGGTAAGGCATTTAAAGTCATAAAAACGTCAGAGTACAGTAAGGCATAAAAAGTCATAAAAACGTCATAGTATAGTACGGCATAAAAATTCATCGTATAGTACGGCATAAAAATTCATAGTATAGTAAGGCATAAAAACGTCATTAAGACGTCATAGTATAGTAAGGCATAAAAAGTCATAAAAACGTCATAGTATAGTAAGGCATAAAAAGTCAAAAACGTCATTTAAGAATAACGCATAAAAAGTTATAAAAACGTCATAGTATAGTAAGGCATAAAAAGTCAAAAACGTCATTTAAGAATAACGCATAAAAAGTCATGAAAACGTCATAGTATAGTAAGGCATAAATATTCATAGTATAGTAAGGCATAAAAATGTCATTAAAACGTCATAGTATAGTAAGGCATAAAAAGTCATAAAAACGTCATAGTATAGTAAGTTATAAAAAGTCATAGTATAATATGGCATTTAAACTCATAAATACGTCAGAGTACAGTAAGGCATAAAAAGTCATAAAAAGTCATAGTATAGTAAGGCAAAAAAAGGCATAGTATAGTATGGCATAAAAAGTCATAAAAATGTCATAGTATAGTAAGGCAGAAAAAGTCATAGTATAGTAAGGCATAAAAACGCATAAAAACGTCATAGTATAGTAAGGCAGAAAAGAGTCATAGTATAGTAAGGCATAAAAACGTCATAGTATGGTAAGGCATTTAAAGTCATAAAAACGTCAGAGTACAGTAAGGCATAAAAAGTCATAAAAACGTCATAGTATAGTAAGGCAGAAAAAGTCATAGTATAGTAAGGCATAA
>NW_019506246.1:0-751 GCF_002814215.2 Seriola lalandi dorsalis
GTTTTATAGAGGTGAAAGTCTCCAAGCTGGACCTGGTCCTCATCCATAAAACCAAAATCACAGTTGAGACTGAAAACCATTCTGTGTGCTGGGTGAAAGCCAGGACTGAGGGGGAAAGTCAGCCACTTAATCAGGTTGTTAAAAACCTCAGAGCTAACAGGCTACAGGCTAACCATATGACATCATAATGTAATACTCTGACAGAGCTTGAACAACTTTGTGTGTACAGTAAAACATAATTATGCCAGGCCCTAACTCTCCTCGTTTGACATAAGCTGTCTCTCCCTGAGCGCCCGAGGCCCCCAGCAGCTCTGAGTCCTCCTCAGTGACGGAGCTGGAGCAGCTCTCAGCTCTCAGCTCTCAGCTCTCAGCTCTCAGCTCTCAGCTCTCAGCTCTCAGCTCTCAGCTCTCAGCTCTCAGCTGTGTGTTCACACACTTAGTGTTGATCTGAGACTGAAGCTGCAGCTGCTTCTTACCGCACCACAGAGTCTGAAGCTCTCCTCTCAGCACAAACTGAACCACAACCACCACGACCCACCTGACCAGAACCAGACCAGAACCAGACTAAAATCTAAGACCACATGAAGCTGAGACCAGACATCAGGATCGCAGAGATTAGACGCCACACTCCTTACGGCTGTTTCCACCAGCATACACAGGTGTTTGTCATCACTGCATCACAACAGGGAGATGAAAAACAGTAGCAAAGCAAAGATAAAGAAAAGAAGGAGAAAGCAGGAGATCTGAGGCC
>NW_019506247.1:0-614 GCF_002814215.2 Seriola lalandi dorsalis
GGCATAAAAAGTCATAGTATAGTAAGGCATAAAAAGTCATAAAAAAGTCATAGTATATAAGGCATAAAAAGCCATAGTATCGTAAGGCATAAAAATGTCATAGTATAGTAAGGCATGAAAATGCCATAGTATAGTAAGGCATAAAAAATCATAAAAACGGCATAGTATAGTAAGGCATAAAAAGTCATAAAATTGGGATAAAATAGTAACGCATAAAAAGTCATAGTATAGTAAGGCATAAACAGTCATAGATAGTAACACATAAAAAGTCATATAAACAACATAGTATAGTAAGGTAGAAAAATTCATAGTATAGTTAGGCATAAAAAGTCATAGTATAGTGAAGCAGAAAAAGTCATAAAAACGACATAGTACAGTAGGCATGAAAAGTCATAGTATAGTAAGGCATAAAAAGTTGTGAAAAAGTCTTAGTATAGTAAGGCATAAAAAGTCATAAAAACATCATAGTATATTAAGGCATAAAAAGTCATAGTATAGTGAGGCTAAAAAAGTCATAGTATAGGAAGGTATAAAAAGTCATAAAAACGGCATAGTATAGTAAGGCATAAAAAGGCATAGTATAGTAAGGCATATAAAGTCATAAAAACGACATA
>NW_019506248.1:0-490 GCF_002814215.2 Seriola lalandi dorsalis
CCGTGCCGCCGTAATGTATTTTTAGCCCTCTTGTTCTAATCTTAGCTCCCAGCTCCGGAGGAAACCAAGGAATGCTCTGCGATGCGGGGGCGTGATAAGTGTGCACTTGCCGCGTGCCGCCGTGCGCTCGTCTGTGCGTGTGTGAGAGCGCGTGGGTGTACTGAAGTTTGTGTGTATGTGTGTATTTGTGTGTGTGTGTGTGTGTATTTGTGTGTGTGTGTGTATTTGTGTGTGTGTGTGTGTGTGTGTGTGATCGTTGGCGCAGCAGTGTGAGCAGAGCATGTGTGTGTGTGTGAGTTTGTCTCCGCATGTTTGTGGAGATAGATTGTTCGTCCTCGTCATGTTTCTGGTGCAGAGATTGAAAAACACGAGGGTGCAGAACATCCTGTGATCTCCCCACTCCACTGGTTACTCGTGCACACTGCTTTGTTTTGCCCAAGGCTCCAGGGTCACGAGAGTCAGTCTGCAGCCTGTAACTCAGCAGGGACGC
>NW_019506249.1:0-555 GCF_002814215.2 Seriola lalandi dorsalis
TGGTAAGGCATTAAACGTCATAAAAATGTCACGGAATGGTAAGGCATTAAATGTAATAAAAACATCATAGTATGTTAAGGCATAAAACGTTATAAAAACGTCATAGTATAATATGGCATAAAATGCCATAAAAACATCATAGAATGGTAAGGCATTAAACGTCATAAAAATGTCACGGAATGGTAAGGCATTAAATGTAATAAAAACATCATAGTATAATATGGCATAAAATGCCATAAAAACGTCATAGAATGGTAAGGCATAAAACGTTATAAAAACATCATAGTATAATATGGCATAAAATGCCATAAAAACGTCATAGAATGGTAAGGCATAAAACGTTATAAAAACATCATAGTATAATATGGCATAAAATGCCATAAAAACGTCATAGAATGGTAAGGCATAAAACGTTATAAAAACGTCATAGTATACTAAGGCATAAAACGTCATAAAAACATCATAGTATAATATGGCATAATACATCATAAAAACGTCATAGTATATTATGGCATAAAACGTCATAAAAATGTCAAAGAATGATAAGGCATAAAA
>NW_019506250.1:0-742 GCF_002814215.2 Seriola lalandi dorsalis
GAGAGAGAGGCCAGCTCTAACTGCTAAGCTAAAGTAACTAGCTGATCTGAATGGCATGTAAACAACTGCTGAATTACACTAGTTCTACTCCAGTACTCACAGCTTTCTGCTCCTTTTAGCGACTATCACTAAAGAACGACAAAGGATCCAACCGGTGGGATAGGTTGGATCTATCCCGAGATTCATTCAATGTCGACAGAAAGCCACTTTTAAATGTTTGTGGAAAACACAGAACATCACCCAACTTCACTGAAAATCACTGTAACAAGATGTCTCTATTTGTGGTAGTTCTTCATCTCCTCATGCGTCAGGGCTGAGGAGATAGAAAGGTGGCTTCTTCTATATCAGACATACTTGAGCTCCATCAGAACAACACACACACACACACAAACACACACACACACACACACACACAAACAAACATAAAAAACAGTTGTGCATGCGTGCAAATATAGAATAAGCAAATATACAGTGTTTTGCTGCAAGAAGCAGACTTCTGGGGAAATGCACAGACTCATGCATATATATTTTCACACACACTCAAACGCACACACAGCCACCCACACATTACGTCATAAACACAGTTTCCTTGCACCGTCCTTCACGTCAGGGCTCTGGAGTTCTTTTAATAATAATTCCCTTAATAATATCTCCTCACAATAACACTGATAATGGTATGCACCTGTGTGTGTGTGTGTGTGTGTGTGTGTGTGTGTGTGTGTCCTCGAAAGACTATTTCTAT
>NW_019506251.1:0-700 GCF_002814215.2 Seriola lalandi dorsalis
GGGCCGAGTGTGCAGATATACGAAAGCAATCATCAACAACACTCCCATGTGGTGAGCACAGTGTGGAGCAGCATCATTTAAAAACCGATTACACTGGTGCACCTCATTAGCAGGAGCACCGAGCAGAGCATTACTCTCTGCATTTTACCGAGTCATTAAAACTAATATGTAACAGACTGTACAACTGCTTTATTGACCTTTATTTATCCAGCGGAAGCTGACGGAGCACACTCGCACTTTACCAGGGAAAAGGCTGCAGCCCTGACCATGAGCTGCCACTAACACCAAGATGATTTTACACCCAGCTTTTTCAGATATCTCTATTCAAACAGTGTGTACGTACACACACACACACACACACACACACACACACACAGAGGGGAAACTAATCTCCAAATGCAGTCGAAGATCACTGCTGCCGAGCGGCGCCAACAAGCAGCCGCCGATTCAGTGAATGATGGTGACGTTTTTATAGACTTTAATATTCCGGTTATAGAAGGACAATATCAAATGACAAATGAACCTTTAAATTAACTGAGCAGATTAGGGTGTCAAAACAAAATGAGCATATGTGTGTGTTCACTCACCAAGAATTTCATCAAAGATTTTGTACAGTCCAGGAACATAAGTGATTTCCCTCTGGTTCATGCCTATTTCTTCATCAAAGACCCACATTTGCTAGAAGGTAAAAAAAGAAAAA
>NW_019506252.1:0-706 GCF_002814215.2 Seriola lalandi dorsalis
CCCCCCCCATCCCCCTACTTCACTTTCTTTTTGAAATGTCTATGCTTTTATTTCTAACCTTTTCTTATCCAATCTGATGATCTATATATGAATGAAAGTCATATCAGATATTGGTCAAATAGTTCTAAACAAATATCATTCTACTCTAGAGTATCAGAGATCCTTAAAGCGATGTTTGATCGTCCCACTTTCTAGCCTGAACCATGCTTGGGGTGAGCTGAACAGATCAGAGTTCATGAGGTGAGGAGTGATGTGCCAGTTCCCTCTGTTGTCCAACAGGGGGTGGTCTTTAGTCAGCAAAAAACACTGAATCATCAATTGTAATACAATAACGACAGGAAGACACACACACACACACACACACACATACACACACACACACACACACACACACACACACACACACACACACAAACAAGAAAAAACATTTGTTGTGTGTGTTCTGAGACCAAGAGGATGCCTGCTGGTTTAGGTTTGATATCTGCTAACTCTGATGATCACACGGTGGCGACGATGTAATGTTTTTATTTGTCCTCTGTTGAATGCTGTACAGGAATGCTCTGACAGTGTGTGGATTCTCCTGTTATGTGTAACAGGACTGTATGAGATGAACTTAAAAAGCAAAAAGACAAGAAATGATTTAGGTCCGATCTCATGTTTTTTTTACGTACTGTACATAGCAATTCACTTTTTTTTGTTTTTTTTT
>NW_019506253.1:0-949 GCF_002814215.2 Seriola lalandi dorsalis
TATACTATGACATTTTTATGACTTTTATGCCTTACTATACTATGACATTTTTATGACTTTTATACCTTACTATACTATGACTTTTTTATGACATTTAATGCCTTACTATACTTTGACATATTTATGACTTTTAATGCCTTACTAGACTATGACTTTTGTTGAAGTTTTTATGCCTTACTATGTTATGACGTTTTTATGTCATACCATAATATGGTGTTTTTATTACTTTTTAGACCTTACTATACTATGATGTTTTTATGACTTTTTATACCTTACATTTTTGAGGTTATCATGCCTTACTATAATATGATGTTTTAATGACTTTTTATGCCTTACTATAGTATGACATTTTTAAGACTTTTTATGCCTGACTACACTAAGACCTTTTATGCCTTACTATAGTGTGACTTTTTTAAGACTTTTTATGCCTTAGTATACTATGACGTTTTTATGATTTTTTATGTCTTACTACACTATGACTTTTTATGCCTTAGTATACTATGATGTTTTTATGACTCTTTATGCCTTACTATACTATGACGTTTTAATGACTTTTAATGCCTTACTATACTATGACGTTTTTTGACTTTTCATGCCTTAGTATACTATGACGTTTTTATGACTTTTTATGCCTTACTATACTATGACGTTTTTATGACATTTAATGCCTTACTATACTATGATGTTTTTTGAGGTTTTTTATGCCTTACTACACTATGACTTTTCATGCTTTACTATACTATGACGTTTTTTGAGGTTTTTATGCCTTAGTATACTATGACGTTTTTTGAGGTTTTTATGCCTTACTATACTATGACTTTTTATGCCTTACCATACTATGACGTTTTTATGACTTTTTATGCCTTACTATACTATGATGTTTTTTGAGGTTTTTATGCCTTACTATACTATGATTTTTTAAGACTTTTTATGCCTTACTATACTATGA
>NW_019506254.1:0-604 GCF_002814215.2 Seriola lalandi dorsalis
GACATTTCATGCCTTAATAAACTATGATGTATTTTTGACATTTTATGCCATACTATACTATGTCGTTTTTTGTCATTTTTCTGCCATACTATACTAAGATCTTTTTTGGCATTTTTATGGCTAATTATATTATTTCGTCTCATGCCTGACCATACTATGATGTTTTTATGACCTTTTATGCCTTAATAAACTATGATGTATTTTTGTCATTTTTCTGCCATACTATACTATGTCGTTTTTTGTCATGTTTCTGCCATACTAAGATCTTTTTTGGCATTTTTATGTTTAATTACATAATTTCGTCTCATGCCTTTACATACTATGACTTTCTTTTGTCGTTTTATGCTCTAATATGCTTTGAAGTATTTTTGAATTTTTCTGCCATACTATAATAAGATCTTTTTTGGCATCTTTATGGCTAATTGTATTATTTAGTCTCATGCCTGACCATACTATGACCTTTTTATGACCTTTTATGCCTTAATAAACTATGATGTATTTTTGTCATTTTATGCCATAATATACTATGTCGTTTTTTGTCATTTTTCTGCCATACTATAATAAGATCTTTTTGGGCATTTTTATGGCTAATTATATTATTTCG
>NW_019506255.1:0-811 GCF_002814215.2 Seriola lalandi dorsalis
TACTATGTCGTTTTCATGACTTTTTATGCCTCACTATACTATGTCGTTTTTATAACTTTTTATGCCTTACTATAATATGTCATTTTTTTGCCTTACTACATTATGTCGTTTTTATGCCTTGCTATACTATGTCGTTTTTATTACTTTTTAAGGCTTACTATAATATGTCGTTTTTGTGAGTTTTTGTGCGTTACTATATTATGACGTTTTCATGCCTTACTATACTATGTCATTTTTATGCCTTACTATAGTATATCTTTTTATGCCTTACTATACTATGTCGTTTTTATGACTATTTATGCCTTACTATACTATGACTTTTTATGCCTCACTCTACTATGTCGTTTTTATGACTTTTTGTGACTTAACATAATATGTCGTTTTTATGCCTTACTATACTATGACTTTTTATGCCTTACTATACGATGACGTTTTTATGACTTTTTATGCCTTAATAAAATATGTCATTTTTATGCCTTACTGTACTATGTCTTTTTATGCCTTGCTATACTATGTCGTTTTTATGACTTTTTATGCCTTACTATACTATGTCGTTTTTATGAGATTTTGTGCGTTACTATACTATGACGTTTTCATGCCTTACTATACTATGTCATTTTTATGCCTTACTATAGTATATCTTTTTATGCCTTACTATACTATGACATTTTTATGACTTTTTATGCCTTACTATACTATGATGTTTTTTTAACTTTTTATGCCTTAATAAAATATGTCGTTTTTATGCCTTACTGTACTATGACTTTTTATTCCTCACTATACTATGTCGTTTTTATGACTTTTTGTGCCT
>NW_019506256.1:0-633 GCF_002814215.2 Seriola lalandi dorsalis
AGTACAGTATAGTATAGTATAGTATAGTACAGTATAGTACAGTATAGTATAGTATAGTATAGTACAGTATAGTACAGTATAGTATAGTATAGTATAGTACAGTATAGTACAGTACAGTATAGTATAGTATAGTACAGTATAGTATAGTACAGTATAGTACAGTATAGTATAGTATAGTATAGTATAGTATAGTACAGTACAGTATAGTATAGTATAGTACAGTATAGTACAGTATAGTATAGTATAGTATAGTACAGTATAGTATAGTATAGTATAGTATAGTATAGTACAGTATAGTACAGTATAGTACAGTATAGTATAGTACAGTATAGTATAGTATAGTATAGTATAGTACAGTATAGTATAGTATAGTACAGTATAGTACAGTATAGTATAGTACAGTATAGTATAGTACAGTACAGTATAGTACAGTATAGTACAGTATAGTACAGTACAGTATAGTATAGTATAGTACAGTATAGTACAGTATAGTATAGTATAGTACAGTACAGTATAGTATAGTATAGTATAGTATAGTACAGTATAGTATAGTATAGTATAGTATAGTACAGTATAGTATAGTACAGTATAGTATAGTACAGTACAGTATAGTACAGTATAGTACAGTATAGT
>NW_019506257.1:0-748 GCF_002814215.2 Seriola lalandi dorsalis
CTTAGACACCTGATACAGGATCAGAAAACATGGCTGACGATGGAAAATTAGCATCAGAAATATTCCCAATGTTCTTCACATTTCTGCATAAAAAATCACTTGAAAACAGTTTTTTCCAGCTGATGGAAACTGAGAAAATAAGATTTTATGTCCATGAATTGTAAAGTCAGTTGATGGACAGCGGCTCCGTGTGTGTCTTACTCTAAACTCTCCTCTTCTACAGATCCCGTTTTTCCACAGAGGCATCCTCCAGGTGTTTGGACAGAGACGCCGTCTGCAGGTGAGATGGACAGACGGAGTTCATGTCTCATGTTCAACATTTCAGTCACCTTTTAGTTCATGAAAACTGGAGTGTCTGTGTGTGTGTGTGTGTGTGTGTGTGTGTGTGTGTGTGTGTGTGTGTGTGTGTGTGTGTGTAGCTGGGCTCTCCTCAGTGTGTGTTTCCAGGTGTCCTCCAGTGTTGTGTGTCCTACTCGCTGATCACCAGACTGACTCCCGGCTGGAACAAAGCAGGACTCTACCTCATCTGTGGTACTGTGCTCTGTGTGTCTGCTGCTCTGAACTAACAAACTATTATTGATTATTTTGAACACATTTCATGTTTGGAACAACTTCATTTGTGCTACTGAAAGTGTTGCGTCTCATTATATTTAGTTTAAAGGAGCTATTTGTAAGTTTTGCTTTTGCTTCAAACTTTATTCCTTTACTCACCAACATCTGTCTCCAGAGGTGGAAAACAAACACCAAT
>NW_019506258.1:0-406 GCF_002814215.2 Seriola lalandi dorsalis
GACGGAGCGGGCAGGTCGGGCTGCTGCTGGCGGGAGGGAGGGGGGGGGTAGACTCTGGTCCTTGTTCTGTTGATCAGCTGGAAACACCCCTCACACTTCCTGTAACAACACGAGGCTTTTAAAGGGACAGAGCACCTGAACACGTTCACACACACACCACGCACGCACGCACACTGTGACCTGGAATATTCACAGGTGTTACAGACAATCCGTTCACCTGGTTAAATTGAAGCCAGTCTAATTTATTTTACATTTTATCAAACAAATTATCCATTAAAATCTATGTAATAATTTAGATTTATGAACTTATTTTCATCAAGACAAATAAGATCATTTTTTAAAAATAATTTATTTTACATTATATCATAAAGGAAACCGCTTTAAAAAGTCATAATTTTGGATCATC
>NW_019506259.1:0-1670 GCF_002814215.2 Seriola lalandi dorsalis
TATGAAATTTTTTTTTACATTTTTATGCCTTACTATACTATGACGTTTTATGCTTTTCTATACTATAACTTTTTTTTGAAAATTTTATGCCTTACTGTACTATGACGTTTTATGCATTTCTATACTATAACTTTTTTTTGAAAATTTTATGCCTTACTATACTATGACATTTTTTTTTTAACATTTTTATGCCTTACTATACTATGAAGTTTTATGCCTTACTATACTATGACGTTTTATTAACATTTTTATGCCTCACTATACTATGACGTTTTATGCCTTTCAATACTATAACTTTTTTTTACATTTTTATGCCTTACTATACTATGACGTTTTTTAACATTTTTATGCCTTACTATACTATGAAGTTTTATGCCTTACTATACTATGACGTTTTTAAACATTTTTATGCCTTACTATACTATGAAATCTTTTTTTACATTTTTATGCCTTACTATACTATGAGGTTTTTTGCCTTACTATACTATGACGTTTTTTTTACATTTTTATGCCTTACTATACTATGAAATTTTTTTTTACATTTTTATGCCTTACTATACTATGACGTTTTATGCTTTTCTATACTATAACTTTTTTTTGAAAATTTTATGCCTTACTGTACTATGACGTTTTATGCATTTCTATACTATAACTTTTTTTTGAAAATTTTATGCCTTACTATACTATGACATTTTTTTTTTAACATTTTTATGCCTTACTATACTATGAAGTTTTATGCCTTACTATACTATGACGTTTTATTAACATTTTTATGCCTCACTATACTATGACGTTTTATGCCTTTCAATACTATAACTTTTTTTTACATTTTTATGCCTTACTATACTATGACGTTTTTTAACATTTTTATGCCTTACTATACTATGACGATTTTAAACATTTTTATGCCTTACTATACTATGAAATTTTTTTTTACATTTTTATGCCTTACTATACTATGACGTTTTATGCCTTTCTACACTATAACTTTTTTTGACAATTTTATGCCTTACTATACTATGACGTTTTTAAACATTTTTATGCCTTACTATACTATGAAATTTTTTTTACATTTTTATGCCTTACTATACTATGACGTTTTATGCCTTTCTACACTATATCTTTTTTTGACAATTTTATGCCTTACTATACTATGACGTTTTTAAACATTTTTATGCCTTACTATACTATGAAATTTTTTTTAACATTTTTATGCCTTACTATACTATGACGTTTTGTGCCTTTCTATACTTTAACTTTTTTTTGAAAATTTTATGCCTTACTATACTATGACATTTTTTAAACATTTTTATGCCTTACTATACTATGACGTTTTTTAACATTTTTATGCCTTACTATACTATGACGTTTTATGCCTTTCTATACTATGACTTTTTTTTTTACATTTTTATGCCTTACTATACTATGACGTTTTATTAACATTTTTATGCCTCACTATACTATGACGTTTTTTTTTTTTTACATTTTTATGCCTTACTATACTATGAAGTTTTATGCCTTACTATACTATGACGTTTTTAAACATTTTTATGCCTTACTTTACTATGAAATCTTTTTTTACTTTCTTATGCCTTAGTATACTATGACGTTTTATGCCTTTTTATACTATAACTTTTATTTGAAAATTTTATGCCTTACTATACTATGAC
>NW_019506260.1:0-480 GCF_002814215.2 Seriola lalandi dorsalis
CATGCTATAATTATGCTTAAAAATGTCAAAAAACGTCATAGCATAGTATGGCTGAAAATGTCAAAAAACGTCATAGTATAGTATGGCTGAAAATGTCAAAAAACGTCATAGTATGGCATAAAATGTCAAAAAATATCATTTTATATTAAAGCATAAAAGGTCATAAAAACGTCATAGTATGGTAAGGAACAAAATGACATAGTATAATAAGGTAAAAAATTGCCAAAAAACGTCATGGTATAGTATGGGATAAAAATGTCAAAAAAACGTCATAGTATAGTATGGCATAAAACGTCAAAAAACATCATTGTATATTAAAGCATAAAAGGTCATAAAAACGTCACTACATGGTGCGGAATAACACAATATAATATAGCAAGGCTTAAAAATGTCAAAAACGTCATAGTATAGTAAGGCATAAAAACGTAAAAAAAAAGTAAGGCATAAAAGAAAAAAGTTATAAAAACGCCATAGTGTAGT
>NW_019506261.1:0-487 GCF_002814215.2 Seriola lalandi dorsalis
ACGTTTTTTGACATTTTATGCTTCACTATACTATGCCGTTTTTATGCCTTCCTATAGTATATGGTTTTTTGACATTTTTATGCCTTATTATACTATGACGTTTTTTGACATTTTATGCCTTACTATACTATGACGTTTTTATGCCTTACTATACTATGACGTTTTTTGACTTTTTCTGCCTTACTATACTATGACATTTTTATGCCTTATTATACTATGACGTTTTTTGACATTTTATGCGTTCCTATACTATGTCATTTTTTGACATTTTTATGCCTTACTATAGTATGACGTTTTTATGCCTTACTATACTATGACGTTTTCTTGACATTTTTATGCCTTACTATACTATGACGTTTTCTTGACATTTTTATGCCTTACTATACTATGACGTTTTCTTGACATTTTATGCCTTACTATACTATGACGTTTTTTTGACGTTTTATGCCTTCCTATAGTATATGGTTTTTTGACATTTTTATGCCTT
>NW_019506262.1:0-956 GCF_002814215.2 Seriola lalandi dorsalis
ACATATACCATGGACTGATCAATGAGAATGTTCTGCTGTTCTCTAAACAGTTCCTGCAGTGGAATAAACAGCTAAAATGTGTGTGGTGATCTCCAGGTGCAGAGACAGGGCTGCTGTTCACCAGGAGGAGGAGGAGGAGCAGGAGGAGGTAACTGGCTCCCTGCTGAGAGAAGGAGGAGATGTAACCTCAAGCCCAGAAGAGGAGGAGGAGGAGGAGGAGACCTGTCCTGCTGACCTGTCTGTCCCTCCTGTCTCCCCACGCCTTCAGAGCACCCTGCACTGCATCAACCTGAGCATCCAGCAGGTAGACGCACCATCCAGGGTCAGATACAGCATGTCTGTCTGTCTGTCTGTCTGTCTGTCTGTCTGTCTGTCTGTCTGCCTGTCTGTCTGTCTGTCTGCCTGTCTGTCTGTCTGCCTGTCTGCCTGTCTGTCTGTCTGTCTGTCTGTCTGTCTGCCTGTCTGTCTGTCTGTCTCTGTCTTTCTACCTGTCTGTCTGTCTTTCTCTCTGTCTGCCTGGCTCTCTACCTGTCTGTCTGTTTGTCTGTCTGTCTGTCTGTCTGTCTGTCTGTCTGTCTCCCTCTATCTCTTTACCTGTCTGTCTGTCTGCCTCTCTGTCTGCCTGGCTCTCTACCTGTCTGTCTCTTTGTCTCTCTCACCTGTCTGTCTGCCTGTCTGTCTGTCTGTCTGCCTGTCTGTCTGTCTGCCTGTCTGTCTGTCTGTCTCTGTCTTTCTACCTGTCTGTCTGTCTTTCTCTCTGTCTGCCTGGCTCTCTACCTGTCTGTCTGTTTGTCTGTCTGTCTGTCTGTCTCCCTCTATCTCTCTACCTGTCTGTCTGTCTGTCTCCCTCTGTCTCGCTACCTGTCTGTCTGTCTCTGTCTCGCTGTCTGTCTGTCTGCCTCTCTGTCTGCCTGGCTCTCTACCTGTCTGTCTCTTTGTCTCTCTCACCTGTCTGT
>NW_019506263.1:0-1253 GCF_002814215.2 Seriola lalandi dorsalis
GCATAGTATAGTAAGGCTTAAAAATGTCAAAAAATCGTCATAGTATAGTAAGACATAAAGACGTCAAAAAACGACATAGTATTGCAAGGCATAAAAATGTCTAAAACATCATAGTACAGTGAGACATAAAAACGTCAAAAAACGGCATAGTATAGTAAGGCTTAAAAATGTCAAAAAACGGCATAGTATAGTAAGGCATAAAAACGTCAAAAAACGGCATAGTATAGTAAGGCATAAAATGTCAAAAAATGTCATAGTATACTGAGGCATAAAAACGTCAAAAAACGTCATAGTATAGTAAGGCATGAAAATATAAAAAAACGTCATAGTATAGTAAGGCATAAAATGTCAAAAAAACGTCATAGCATAGTAAGACATAGAGACGTCAAAAAATGTCATAGTATAGTGAGGCATAAAAACGTCAAAAAACAGCATAGTATAGTAAGGCTTAAAAACGTCAAAAAACGGCATAGTATAGTAAGGCATAAAATGTCAAAAAAACATCATAGTATAGTAAGGCATGAAAATATAAAAAAACGTCATAGTATAGTAAGGCATAAAATGTCAAAAAAACGTCATAGCATAGTAAGACATAAAGACGTCAAAAAACGTCATAGTATAGTAAGGCTTAAAAAGTCACAGTATAGTAAGGCTTAAAAACGTCAAAAAAGGTCATAGTATAGTAAGGCTTAAAAACGTCAAAAAATGTCATAGTATAGTAAGGCATAAAATGTCAAAAAAACATCATAGTATAGTAAGGCATAAAATGTCAAAAAAATGTCATAGTATAGTAAGGCATGAAAATATAAAAAAAACGTCATGGTATAATAAGATATAAAAGGTCAAAAAACATCAGAGTATTGTAAGGCATAAAAATATCAAAAAACGTCATACTATAGTAAGGCATAAAAAGTCATAGTATAGTAAGGCAGAAAAAAAAAAAGTCATAGCATAATAAGGCATAAAACGTCAAAAAACATCATAGTATAGTAAGGCTTAAAAATGTCAAAAAACGTCATAGTATAGTAAGGCATAAAATGTCAAAAAAACATCATAGTATAGTAAGGCATGAAAATATAAAAAAACGTCATAGTATAGTAAGGCATAAAATGTCAAAAAAACGTCATAGTATAGTAAGGCATGCAAATATAAAAAAACGTCATGGTATAATAAGATATAAAAGGTCAAAAAACATCAGAGTATTGTAAGGCATAAAAATCTCAAAAAAGGTCATACTATAGTAAGGCATAAAA
>NW_019506265.1:0-675 GCF_002814215.2 Seriola lalandi dorsalis
ACACCAGTGTATCCATATATTTAACAATATCTCATTTTTTTTATTGTACATTTGTTCCACAGGCTCAGCTCCCAGTTCATCCCTGAGCCAGCAGTAATACATTATAACACTGGTTCCCAACCCGTGGGCCGGGGCCCACCGCTGGGCCGCTGACGTGTTGCAAGTGGGCCGACAAATCATTTGCAGAACAGTACAACTGTGGCAGAAAGATTTACATTATTTTTGAAGATCATTTTGATTTAATACATTTAAAAATATTGTTCATATATACATATACATATATATATATATATATATATATATACACATATATATATATACACATATATATATATGTGTGTATATATATATATATATATACACATATATATATATATATATATATATATATATATATATATACATACATATACACATATATAGTATATATATACATATATATATACATACATATATATACACTTTTTTTTTGTATTTTGAAACCAAATGATCTTGATCTTTAAATTGAAAATGTTTAAAAACTCTCTCCGTCTTGTTCCTCTGGTATTAAGACCATCACTGTAAAAAGCCAACGACAGGAGCTTTAACGTTGTCGCCTCTGAGTCAGACTTGTCTCAGTCAGATGAGCGACAGCTGATCACATCCATGCCGACAGCTTCAGACAACAACTGTTTC
>NW_019506266.1:0-389 GCF_002814215.2 Seriola lalandi dorsalis
CTGTGGCGCTGCGGGGATGAATGAAAAGGAAGTCGTGTCGGTTACCTGTGATAAGTAGCTGATTCTGAACAAAAGATGAACGTGTTCTAGCGCATATTTAGTCAATGAAATGTACACACAACAGTACATATTTGACCACTTATTTTGTTGACATTTTAGGGGAAGCTGAGCTTCCCTTGCAGTCTTAGAGCAATCGCCACTGTTTGAAACCTATTACAAATCTTTATACTCTCAGTCAAATCAGGTTAATAGAAACACAATTGTTGAATTTCTGAACTTTCTAGACCTTGCTATACTTGGTAAAGAAGTTAATGATAAACTTGTCTCACCAAAAACAATGGAGGAAACAGGGCTATTTCAAACTTGAAAACCTGCAAGTCGCCTGGTAC
>NW_019506267.1:0-626 GCF_002814215.2 Seriola lalandi dorsalis
CACCAACTACAACCACACAAACTACAACCACTACACCAACTACAACCACTCCCCAAACTACAACCACTATACCAACTACAACTACACAAACTACAACCACTATACCAACCACAACCACTCCACAAACTACAACCACACAAACTACAACCACACCAACTACAACCACACAAACTACAACCACTACACCCACTACAACCACACAAACTACAACCACTACACCAACTACAACCACTCCACAAACTACAACCACTCCACAAACTACAACCACTACACCAACTACAACCACACAAACTACAACCACTACACCCACTACAACCACACAAACTACAACCACTACACCAACTACAACCACTCCACAAACTACAACCACTCCACAAACTACAACCACTACACCAACTACAACCACTACACCAACTACAACCACTCCACAAACTACAACCACTACACCAACTACAACCACTCCACAAACTACAACCACTATACCAACTACAACTACACAAACTACAACCACTCCACAAACTACAACCACTACACAAACTACAACCACACAAAGTACAACCACTCCACCAACTACAACCACTCCACAAACTACAACCACTACACAAACTACAAGCACTACACCAACT
>NW_019506268.1:0-1345 GCF_002814215.2 Seriola lalandi dorsalis
TTTTTTGTCATACTATACTATGACATTTTTATAGCTTACTATACTATGACATTTTTTCCACATTTTTATGCCTTACTATACTATAACCTTTTTTTCACATTTTTATGCCTTACTATATTAAGATGTTTTTTGTCATACTATACTATGACATTTTTTCCACATTTTTATGCCTTACTATACTATGACACTTTTTACACATTTTTATGCCTTACTATACTATGACGTTTTTTTGTCATGCTATACTATGAAGTTTTTTGACATTTTTATGCCTTACTATATTATGACATTTTTTGTCATACTATACTATGACATTTTTATGCCTTACTATACTATAACCTTTTTTTCACATTTTTATGCCTTACTATATTAAGATGTTTTTTGTCATACTATACTATGGCGTTTTTAAGCATTACTATACTACAACGTTTTTTTCACATTTTTATGCCTTACTATATTATGACGTTTTTTTCATATTTTTATGCCTTACTATACTATGACGTTTTTTTCACATTTTTATGCTTTACTATATTATGTTTTTTGACATTTTTATGCCTTACTATATTATGATGTTTTATGTCTTAATATACTATGATGTTTTTTTCAAATTTTTATGCTTTATTATACTATGACGTTTTTTGTCCTACTATACTATGACGTTTTTATGCCTTACTATACTATGACGTTTTTTTTCACATTTTTACACCTTACTATACTATGATGTTTTTTAACATTTTTATGCCTTACTATATTATGACATTTTTTGTCATACTATACTATGACATTTTTATGGCTTACTATACTATGACATTTTTTCCACATTTTTATGCCTTACTATACTATGACCTTTTTTTCACATTTTTATGCCTTACTATATTAAGATGTTTTTTGTCATACTATACTATGACGTTTTTATGCCTTACTATACTATGATGTTTTTTTCACATTTTTATGCCTTACTATACTATGACATTTTTTTCACATTTTTATGCCTTACTATATTATGACATTTTTATCACTTACTAGACTTAATATACTATGACGTTTTTTGTCATACTATACTATGACATTTTTATGCCTTACTATACTATGACGTTTTTTTCACATTTTTATGCCTTACTATATTATGACGTTTTTTTCACATTTTTAAGCCTTACTATACTATGACGTTTTTTGTCATACTATACTATGACATTTTTATGCCTTACTATACTATGACGTTTTTTTCACATTTTTATGCCTTACTATACTGTGATGTTTTTTGACATTTTTATGCCTTACTATATTATGACATTTTTTTCATACTATACTATGACATTTTTATGGCTTACTATACTATGACATTTTT
>NW_019506269.1:0-957 GCF_002814215.2 Seriola lalandi dorsalis
AGGCAAAAAAAGTCATAAAAAAGTCATAGTATAGTAAGGTATAAAAACGACATAGTATAGTAAGGCATAAAAAAGACATAGTATAGTAAGGCAAAAAAAGTCATAAAAATATCATAGTATAAAGGCATAAAAAGTCATAAAAAAGTCATAGTATAGTAAGGCATAAAATCGACATAGTATAGTAAGGCATAAAAAGGACATAGTATAGTAAGGCAAAAAAAGTCATAAAAATGTCATAGTATAGTAAGGCATAAAAACTCATAAAAAAGTCATAGTATAGTAAGGCATGAAAACTCATAAAAATGTCATAGTATAGTAAGGTATAAAAACGACATAGTATAGCAAGGCATAAAAAGGACATAGTATAGTAAGGCAAAAAAAGTCATAAAAAAGTCATAGTATAGTAAGGCATAAAAGGGACATAGTATAGTAAGGCAAAAAAAGTCATAAAAAGTCATAGTATAGTAAGGCATAAAAACGACATAGTATAGTAAGGCATAAAAAGGACATAGTATAGTAAGGCAAAAAAAGTCATAAAAAAGTCATAGTATAGTAAGGCATAAAAATTCATAAAAATGTCATAGTATAGTAAGGCATAAAACAGACATAGTATAGTAAGGCAAAAAAAGTCATAAAAAAGTCATAGTATAGTAAGGCATAAAAAGTCATAAAAAAGTCATAGTATAGTAAGGCACAAAAAGTCATAAAAATGTCATAGTATAGTAAGGCATAAAAAGGACATAGTATAGTAAGGCAAAAAAGTCATATAAAATGTCATAGTATAGTAAGGCATAAAAATTCATAAAAATGTCATAGTATAGTAAGGCATAAAAAGCAAAAAAGTCATAGTATAGTAAGGCATGAAAACTCATAAAAATGAAATAATATAGTAAGGCAAAAAAAGCATAAAAAAGTCATAGTATAGTAAGGCATAAAAACGACATAGTATAGTAAGGC
>NW_019506270.1:0-545 GCF_002814215.2 Seriola lalandi dorsalis
GTGCGTGCGTGCGTGCATGTGTGCTCGCGTGCGTGCGTATAACTATATATATGATTTATTTATTATTTTGCAGTGTGCAGTCAGGCGGAGCCATGCACAAGGTGATGGCAGCGGGTAGAAGAAGAATGGGGGTCAGTTAGTGTTTAGCCATGTGTTGCAGCAGTGCATCATGGGATATGTGTACAGCTGTACACAGATCCAGTATTATTAACTTGTAACTACAGACCCTCAGAGACAGATGATTGTTCCTCTCTTTGCACAACCTCATGTCACTTCACATCCTAACACTTGTCTCTTCACACTCTCATGGCCTTAGGCTGGAGACTTCAGACTGATCAGACACAGCCTTATATGTGTGTGTGTGTGTGTGTGTGTGTGTGTGTGTGTGTGTATTAGAATAGTGAATGAGGTCAATAGCAGTGCACACCTGACCTCCCTACAGCTGAGCCTTGTAGAATATCATGGTACCCTGTGTTGTTATATAATGCAAAATGACTGAGTGCAGTTATTACACCACTCCACCAGGACCATACAGGGCTATATTT
>NW_019506271.1:0-552 GCF_002814215.2 Seriola lalandi dorsalis
AAAAAAAAAGTCATAGTATAGCAAGGCAAAAAATGTCAAAAAAAGTCATAGTATAGTAAGGCAAAAAAATGTCAAAAAACGTCATAGTATAGTAAGGCAAAAAATGTCCAAAAACGTCATAGTATAGTAAGGCAAAAAAAAGTCAAAAAACGTCATAGTATAGCAAGGCAAAAAATGTCAAAAAACGTCATAGTATAGTAAGGCAAAAAAATGTCAAAAGACATTATATTATTGTAAGTCATAAAGATGTCATGGTATAGTAAGGCAAAAAAACGTAATAGGTATAGTGAGGCAAAAAAATATATAAAAAAAGTCATAGTATAGTAAGTCAAAAAAAAAGTCATAGTATAGCAAGGCAAAAAATGTCAAAAAAAGTCATAGTATAGTAAGGCAAAAAAATGTCCAAAAACGTCATAGTATAGTAAGGCAAAAAAAAGTCAAAAAACGTCATAGTATAGCAAGGCAAAAAATGTCAAAAAAAGTCATAGTATTGTAAGGCAAGAAAAAGTCACAGTATAGCAAGGCAAAAAATGTCATAATATAGTAAGTTTA
>NW_019506272.1:0-2194 GCF_002814215.2 Seriola lalandi dorsalis
AACACGCTTTAGGGAAACCCAGCTCACACACACACACACACACACACACACACACACACACACACACACACACACACACACCTATAGGATAAGGAGCTGACATAGATAACACTGATCAGGTGGAATCACTTACAAAGATGGCACAAACACACTAACACACACACACACACATGACTTGGATTAAAAAAAAGTCACACATGGTGCATGCTGTACACATGCACACACACACACACACACACACACACACACAGACACACACACACATACCCAAATGCCTTCGGGCTGCGGAGCTGTCACACCTGACACTGATCAGATGAGATCACACATAAAGACACAGTCATTACACACACACACACACACACACACACACACACACACACACACACACACACACACACACACACACACCATCTGCAGCTGGAACAAGCAATCAGAGGATTTACCTCCATCACTTGTTCTTCTGCCTTTTGTCAAAGTGTCTTTTATTTTGCTCTTCATGAAAACACTGAAGCTGATGAAGCTGTGTGATTATGTGCCACATTAGAAATTTACACTTGACTTTAATATGATTTGAAGATTAAAAAAAGGAAAAAAAGTAATACACAAAAGAAGTGTAGCAGTGCACGTTCCAGTTGGCAGCAGCTTGACAACCAGCTTGTTTGTCTTGGAGTCAAGAAAAAAATGGCATCTCACTATAGCAGTGTTTCCATTCAGCTGTCAAGCTCCGTTAAGCAAATGTTTGACACATTAGAGAAAAGATTTGCAAACTATAAATCTACATAAATCAACTTCCAGAACAGCAGAATTGAAAGCTGTGATTGGTGCTAGGAAAGTTATTATTTTTTCTAAATTTGAAATTGTCAGCATCATCAACAGCTGTACTTTCTTTATGCTTTCACCACAAGTCACCAGAAATGTGTTGAAGTTAGATTCAGAATTTATAATTCATATAAGAATTTAATGAATTATTTGGGTTATTAAAATCAGCAGTGATTAAGTGACATTTTCCCTTTAATAATAGCACAAACAAGAGGTTAACGCTTTGTCATCTGCTCCCCCTCCTGTCTCGACCTCTCCTCCGCCTCAGTGATTCACCGCTGGTGATCGGAGGTGAATTTCACTACAGTGGCATAATGAGACTAAATGTTTAGACAGGGAGAAGCTGTGACTGTTGAGCGAGGGGAAGAGGGGAGAGAGACAGGAAAGGAGAGGTGATGTCAGCCGCTGACATCAGGGAAGTGTTGACATGAGAGAGGTGTTATAATATCCTCTGCATTTGCTGGAACTGGAACAAAACAAAACAAAACACAGGTTCCTGAAAAGCACAGTCATGCAAGTAGCAAGTAAATACATTGTCCAGAACCAAAAACTGCAAAATAAAGCTCAGCACAAAATGCATGTAATTAGGACTCAAAGCCTCTGAAGTTGCCTAAAGTGATTGAGATGGATCGGTCGAGGCAGTGATGGTGGTGCAGTGTAAATAAATGGGTTCATCGTTTTGTTGGTAGCTACATGATAAATCAAAACTACTAAGTAATTTGCTTGGATAAAAAGATAACTGTAGAATCAAGGTCAGAACTGTAGCTCTCCACCTCTCATATGCTAACCATCTGGTTCTGTGTGAACATGGGCCAGACTAGATTGGGTTTAATACAAACCCTGGGTCTGCTTCACTAAGACCCTCTAAGTATCACAATGAAACTTGAAGCATGTTTGAGACACATCTGGAGCTCTCTCTGACTCTCCTTCACAGTACAGTGGAGCCACAAAGGATTTCTCCTTCCCTCTAACACATACTTTTTCATGTTTTATTGTCCGGTGGGAAAAAAGACTTTGAATCGCATTCTGTGTTCATTTTATGACAGTTCCCACCCTGGGTTCTCTTTATCTTTTCCTTTCTTTCTCTGTGTGTGTGTGTGTGTGTGTGTTTCATTTTTTTTGTCTTGAAAAGGGATTCCATATTTTTTTCCCTTCCACCTCTTGTTTGTCAGAGTTTTGTCAGTAGCATGGGAATGGATGCTTGAATTGCAACACCATATTGAACCGCCCTTGAGTTCAAATTCAATTGTTCTTCCATAAACAACTTCATGATGATTATTAGCTCACACTCAAGCAGTTTGTCAAATCCTTATTTCAGAATGACATCAATTGAAACTAATTTGTTTTGTGCATATAGTTTAATGCTACCAGGAAA
>NW_019506274.1:0-624 GCF_002814215.2 Seriola lalandi dorsalis
ATATTAAGGCATAAAAGGTCATAAAACCGTCATATTATGATAAGGAATAATACGACATAGTATGGTAAGGCATAAAAATGCCAAAAAAACGTCATAGTATAGTATGGCATAAAAATGTCAAAAAGAAATTACAGTGTATTAAGGCATAAAAGGTCATAAAAGAGTCATAGTATGCTAAGGTATCAAATGAAGTAGTATTTTAAGGCATAAAAATGCCAAAAAACGTCATAGTATAGTATGGCATAAAATGTCAAAAAAAAATTACAGTGTATTAAGGCATAAAAGATTATGAAAAAGTCATAGTATGCTAAGGTATCAAATGAAGTAGTATTTTAAGGCATAAAAATTTCAAAAAACGTCATAGTATAGTATGGCATAAAATGTCAAAAAAAAATTACAGTGTATTAAGGCATAAAAGATCATGAAAAAGTCATAGTATGCTAAGGTATCAAATGAAGTAGTATTTTAAGGCATAAAAATTTCAAAAAACGTCATAGTATAGTATGGCATAAAAATGTCAAAAAACATCATAGTATAGTATGGCATAAAATGTCAAAAAACCTCATAGTATAGTATGGCATAAAATGTCAAAAAACCTCATAGTATAGTATGGCATAAAATGTC
>NW_019506275.1:0-381 GCF_002814215.2 Seriola lalandi dorsalis
GTTTACATGTCGTTTCCAGGTTGCTTGCATGTCGTTTCCAGGTTGTTTCCAGGTTGTTTCCATGTCGTTTCCATGTTGTTTCCATGTCGTTTCCATGTTGTTTCCAGGTCGTTTCCAGGTTGTTTCCATGTTGTTTCCAGGTTGTTTCCATGTCGTTTCCAGGTTGTTTCCATGTCGTTTCCATTTCGTTTCCAGGTTGTTTCCAGGTTGTTTCCATGTCGTTTCCATGTTGTTTCCAGGTTGTTTCCAGGTTGTTTACATGTCGTTTACATGTCGTTTACATGTCGTTTCCAGGTTGCTTGCATGTCGTTTCCAGGTTGTTTCCAGGTTGTTTCCAGGTTGTTTCCATGTCGTTTCCATGTTGTTTCCAGGTTGTTTCCA
>NW_019506276.1:0-671 GCF_002814215.2 Seriola lalandi dorsalis
AAACAACCACACAATCAAACCTGTGCACCTGTCTTTCAGGTGCGTGGTCATCCTGAGCCTCAGGTCACATGGTACAGAGAGGGGAAGCCTGTGATTGGTGGAGAGCGCTGTGTTGCGGAGCAAGGTGGGCGGGGCACATTCAGTCTGGTGGTGGGCGGAGTCACAGAGGACGACCTGGGGCGTTACACCTGCCAGGCCACCAATCAGGCAGGTAGCCGGCAGGTTACCGTGGAGATCCTTCTGCAAGGTGATACTACTCCTGATACTACTACTGATACTACTCCTGATACTACTACTGATACTCTTGATACTACTACTGATACTACTACTGATACTACTCCTGATACTACTACTGATACTCTTGATACTACTACTGATACTACTACTGATACTACTCCTGATACTACTACTGATACTCTTGATACTACTACTGATACTACTACTGATACTACTCCTGATACTACTACTGATACTCCTGATACTACTACTGATACTACTACTGATACTCTTGATACTACTACTGATACTACTACTGATACTACTACTGATACTCTTGATACTACTACTGATACTACTACTGATACTCTTGATACTACTACTGATACTACTACTGATACTCTTGATACTACTACTGATACTACTACTGATACTCTTGATACTACTACTGATAC
>NW_019506277.1:0-864 GCF_002814215.2 Seriola lalandi dorsalis
CTCTGTTGTCAATGCTTTAGCATAGTATTATGTTTTTATGACTTTTTATGCCATACTATACTATGACGGTTTTCGACATTTTTTGCCATACTATACTATGACGTTTTTTTGGCATTTTTATGACTTATTATACTATGTTGTTTGATTCCTTGCCATACTATGACGTTGTTATGACCTTTTTTGCCTTAATATACTATTTTATTTTTTTGCCATACTATACTATGACGTTTTTTGGCATTTTTATGATTTACTATACTCTGTTGTCAATGCTTTAGCATAGTATTATGTTTTTATGACTTTTTATGCCATACTATACTATGACGGTTTTCGACATTTTTTGCCATACTATACTATGACGTTTTTTGGCATTTTTATGACTTATTATACTATGTTGTTTGATTCCTTGCCATACTATGACGTTGTTATGACCTTTTTTGCCATACTATACTATGACGTTTTTTGGCATTTTTATGACTTACTATACTATGACGTTTTTTGGCATTATCATGACTTAGTATACTCTGTCGTCAATGCTTTAGCATAGTATTATGTTTTTATGACTTTTTATGCCATACTATACTATGACAGTTTTTGGTATTTTTATGACTTACTATACTATGACGTTTTTTGGCATTTTTATGACTTACTATACTCTGTTGTCAATGCTTTAGCATAGTATTATGTTTTTATGACTTTTTATGCCATACTATACTATGACGTTTTTTGGCATATTTTTGCCATACTATACTATGACGTTTTTTGGCATTTTTATGACTTACTATACTCTGTTGTCAATGCTTTAGCATAGTATTATGTTTTTATGACTTTTTATGCCATACTATACTATGACGTTTTTTGGCATAT
>NW_019506279.1:0-643 GCF_002814215.2 Seriola lalandi dorsalis
CTCTCTCTCTCTCTCTCTCTCTCTCTCTCTCTCTCTGAGGCTGAAGATGTGTCTCAGCCCATGGACTTTTATGTTTAAAGCCTCAATGAGAAAGATGGAGAGAAGAATGAGAGAATGAAGGGATGGAAAATGGACAGAAGAGAAAGATAAACCTTGTATTTTCTTGGGGGGGGGTTGTTGGTGTTGGGGGGATGTTTCTGAATGAATCATCACAGAGATCAAAGCTTTATTCAGGAGCAGGATTTTACTTTTATTAACCGTGTTATTCCAGTGCTATAGTGTTTGCCCAGCAGCCATAATCAATTATCTGACGCCCACTGCTCTCTCTCTCTCTCTCTCTCTCTCTCTCTCTCTCTCTCTCTCTCTCTCTCTCTCTCTCTTGACTCCCCCTTTCCCTCCCTCTTCCCTTGTCTCGCCTTCTCTCTGCTGTGTCTTATTTAGTCATTTATCATAACTCCCAAATACTGATTGCATCAGCCTGAAATTTCACCCCTGCTTCTGTGAACTGCTGAGCTCAGATATGAAAATATGTTTCTCTGCCTCTCTAATGTCTCACGCTTTCTCCTCATTTTCCTTTTCCATTTTTCTTCTTCTTGCTCTCCATTCCAATCATCCCCCCTTTTCCTAATCTCACGTGTAATTC
>NW_019506280.1:0-547 GCF_002814215.2 Seriola lalandi dorsalis
GAGATCAAATGATATAATTAAGCATTAATATACCAAAAAGTGTCTTAGAATAGTATGGCATAAAACGTAAAAATAAATCATACTATATTAAGGCATAAAAGGTCATAAAAATGTCATAGTATGGTTGGGCATCAAACAAGATGGTAGAGTGAGGCATAAAAATGCCAAAAAAATGAAAGTATAGTATAGCATAAAAATGCTAAAAAACGTCATAGTATACTATGGCATAAAACGTCAAAAAAACATCATACTATATTAAGGCATAGAAGGTCATAAAAACATAATAGAATGGTAAGGCATCAACCAAGATAATATAGTGAGGCATAAAAATGACAAAAAACATGAAAGTATAGTATGGCATAAAAATGCAAAAAAACGTCATAGTATACTATGGCATAAAACGTCAAAAAAACGTCATACTATATTAAGGCATAAAAGGTCATAAAAACATCATAGTATGGCAATGCATAAGCCAAAATAATATAATTAAGCATAAAAATGCCAAAAAGCGTCTTAGAATAGTATGACATAAAACGTCCAAAAAATG
>NW_019506281.1:0-680 GCF_002814215.2 Seriola lalandi dorsalis
GTCAAAAAAAACCCATAGTATATTAAGGCATAAAAGGTGATACAAATGTCAAAGTATGGTAAGGAATGAAATGACACAGTATAGTAAGTCATAGAAATGTGAAAAACGACATATTATAGAATTGTATGAAAATGTGAAAAACGTCATAGTATGGCATAAAACGTCAAAAAAAAAAACATAGTATATTAAGGCATAAAAGGTGATACAAATGTCATAGTATGGTAAGGAATAAAAGGAAACAGTATAGTAAGTCATAAAAATGTGAAAAACGTCACAGTATAGTATGGCGTAAAAATGTCCAAAAACGTCATAGTATAGTATGGCATAAAACGTAAAAAAAAAAAAAAAAAAAAAAAAAAAAAAAAAAAAAAAACATAGTATATTAAGGCATAAAAGGTGATATTAATGTCAAAGTATGGTAAGGAATAAAAGGGCACACTATAATAAGACTTGAAAATGCCAAAAAAACGTCATGGTATAGTATGGCTTAAAAATGTAAAAAAACGTCATAGTATAGTATGGCATAAAAATGTCTAAAAACATCATAGTATAGTATGGCATAAAAACGTCAAAAAAACAACATCGTATATTAAGGCATAACAGGTGATATAAATGTCATAGTATGGTAAGGAATAAAATGAAATAGTATAATAAGACTTAAAAATGCCAAAAAAACGTCA
>NW_019506282.1:0-618 GCF_002814215.2 Seriola lalandi dorsalis
GACATAGTATAGTAACGCATGGAAAGTCATAGTATAGTAAGGCATAAAAAGTCATAAAAACGACATAGTATAGAAAGGCATGGAAAGTCAGAGTATAGTAAGGCATAAAAAGTCTTAAAAACTACAGTATAATAAGGCATAAAATGTCATAAAAACGTCATAGTATAGCAAGGCATAAAAAGTCATAAAAACGACAGTATAATAAGGCATAAAAAGTCATAAAAACCTCATAGTATAGTAAGGCATGGAAAGTCATATTATTATAAGGCATAAAAAGTCATAAAAACGACATAGTATAGTAAGGCATAAAAAGTCATAAAATCTACATTGTATAGTAAGACATAAAAACGTCATAGTATAGTAAGGCATAAAAAGTCCCAAAAACGACATAGTATAGTAAGGCATAAAAACGTCATAGTATAGTAAGACATAAAAAGTCATAGTATAGTAAGGTATAAAAAGTCATAAAAAGTCATAAAATAGACATTGTATATTAAGGCATAAAAACGACATAGTATAGTAAAGCATAAAAAGTCATAGTATAGTAAGGCATAAAAAGTCATAAAAACGACATAGTATAGTAAGGCATAAAAAGTCATAAAATCTACATTGTATAGT
>NW_019506283.1:0-551 GCF_002814215.2 Seriola lalandi dorsalis
TTATACTATGACGTTTTTATGCCTTACTATATGAAGATGTTTTTCAACATTTTTATGCCTTACTATACTATGATGTTTTTCAACATTTTTATGCCTTAATATACTATGACGTTTTTTTTTCCTTACTATACTATGACGTTTTTCAAAATTTTTATGCCTTACTATACTATGAAATTTTTTGACATTTTTTTTGCCTTACTATACTATGACATTTTTTTGCCTTACTATCCTATGACGTTTTTATGCCTTATTATACTATGACGTTTTTTTTTCCTTACTATACTATGACGTTTTTCAACATTTTTATGCCTTACTATACTATGAAATTTTTTGACATTTTTTTTGCCTTACTATACTATGACATTTTTTTGCCTTACTATCCTATGACGTTTTTATGCCTTATTATACTATGACGTTTTTTTTTCCTTACTATACTATGACGTTTTTCAACATTTTTATGCCTTACTATACTATGAAATTTTTTGACATTTTTTTTGCCTTACTATACTATGACATTTTTTTGCCTTACTATCCTATGACGTTTTTATGCC
>NW_019506284.1:0-648 GCF_002814215.2 Seriola lalandi dorsalis
ACATATAGACTTAAAGCGAGGACCGGCGGTATCCTTCCGCGGTGCCGAGAATATCACTCCGCCAGTGTTTGTTCGTTCTTCACATTCCTGTCTACTGCGTTTTTATAAGAGGACTAAACTTTGAAAAGTAACACAGTATTTTTTATTAATTCTTTTTTTTTAAGTAAAACTTTTGACAGTGAGTTTAATTAATTCTTCTGTTTCATTTATCACAGTCATGTTTTGTAGTCGAACTACAATCTTAAACTACCATTAAATGTTGGCTTTAATAAATCACACATTAGGTTTTACAAATATAATTTTTTTTATTACAATACATGTAAATAAGGAATTTAATCGCACCAATGAAAATGTTCTCACACACACGCACACACACGCACACACACACACACACATTAAGAGTTCTCTGGTTCAACTGAACTTCTCCCACATGTGATTCAGGTGTTCTAGTTCCTCCTGCAGATTTTCAGCCAGCAGGCGAACCCGACCTGAAAACCTGCTCTTGTTGGTTTTCTTCAGCTTCTGACCGTCCTTCTCTGTAAAATACTGGTCCAGTTCCTTGACAAAAGCCAGCAGCAGTCTCTCAGATGACAACCCACCTGCGTGTGGAGCAGACGACCTCCTTTTCCCTTTGTCCGTGTCATTCCT
>NW_019506285.1:0-577 GCF_002814215.2 Seriola lalandi dorsalis
ACATACATTATATACATTACATACATTATATACATTATATACATTATATACATCACATACATCACATACATTATATACATCACATACATTACATACATCACATACATCACATACATTATATACATTACATACATCACATACATCACATACATCACATACATTACATACATCACATACATCACATACATTATATACATTACATACATTATATACATTATATACATTATATACATCACATACATCACATACATTATATACATCACATACATTACATACATCACATACATCACATACATTATATACATCACATACATTATATACATCACATACATTATATACATCACATACATCACATACATTATATACATCACATACATTACATACATCACATACATCACATACATTATATACATTACATACATTATATACATTACATACATTATATACATTATATACATTATATACATCACATACATTATATACATCACATACATTATATACATCACATACATCACATACATCACATACATTATATACATTACATACATTATATACATTACATACATTATATACATTA
>NW_019506286.1:0-737 GCF_002814215.2 Seriola lalandi dorsalis
AGTCATAAAAACGTCATATTATAATAAGAAATAAAACGCCATAGTAAGGTAAGGCATAAAAAGTCATAAAAACGTCACAGTTTAGTAAGGCATAAAAAGTCATAAAAACGTCATAGTATAGAAAGGCATAGAAAGTCATAGTATAGTAAGGCATAAAAAGTCATAAAATCATCATAATATAGTAAGAAATAAAAAGCCATAGTAAAAAAAGGCATAAAGACATCACAAAAACGTCATAGAATAGAAAGGCATAAAAAGTCATAGTATAGTAAGGCATAAAAACTCATAAAATTGTCATGGTATAGTAAGGTATAAAAAGTCATAAAAACAACATAGTATATTAAGATTTAAAAAGTCACAAAAACGACATAGTATAGTAAGGTATAAAAAGTCATAAAAACGACATAGTATAGTAAGGCTTAAAAAGTCACAAAAACGACATAATATAGTAAGGCATGAAAAGTCATAAAAACGACATAGTATAGTAAGGCTTAAAAAGTCATAGTATAGTAAGGCATAAAAACGTCACAAAAACGTCGTAGTATAGGAAGGCATAAAAAGTCATAAAATTGTCATAGTATAGTAAGGCAGAAAAAGTCATAGTATAGTAAGGCAGAAAAAGACATAGAAACGTCATAGCATAGAATGGCATAAAAATTCATACTATAGTAAAGCAAAAAAAGTCATAAAAACGTCATATTATAATAAGAAATAAAACGCCATAGTAAGGTAAGGCA
>NW_019506287.1:0-734 GCF_002814215.2 Seriola lalandi dorsalis
AGCTTTACTATACTATGACGTTTTCATGACTTACTATACTATGACGTTTTCATGACTTACTATACTATGATGTATTTATGCCTTACTATACTATGATGTTTTTATGACATTTTTTATACCTTACTATACTATGACAGTATTTTTAAGCTTTACTATACTATGACGTTTTCATGACTTACTATACTATGACGTTTTTATGACTTACTACACTATGACGTTTTTATGCCTTACTATACTATGACGTTTTCATGACTTACTATACTTATTATACTATGACTTTTTATGACTTATTATACAATGACTTTTTATGACTTATTATACTATGATGTTTTTATGACATTTTTTATACCTTACTATACTATGACAGTATTTTTATGCCTTACTATACTATGACGTTTTTTATGACTTACTATACTATGATGCTTTTATGACATTTTTTATACCTTACTATACTATGACAGTATTTTTATGCCTTACTATACTATGACGTTTTTATGCCTTACTATACTATGATGCTTTTATGACATTTTTTATACCTTACTATACTATGACAGTATTTTTATGCCTTACTATACTATGACGTTTTTTATGACTTACTATATATGATTTTTTTTTGCCTTACTATACTATGACGTTTTTATGATTTATTATACTATGACGTTTTTTTGCCTTACTATACTATGATATTATTATCAAGTTTTTTATGCCTTACTATATATGAATTATTTTGCCTT
>NW_019506288.1:0-458 GCF_002814215.2 Seriola lalandi dorsalis
GAATGTCCGGCCATCAGTTTGTGACCTTAAGCTCAAGTGCACTTGGGTTATGCAGCAGGACAATGATCCGAAGAACACCAGCAAGTCCACCTCTGAATGGCTCAAAAAAAACAAAATCAAAGTTTTGGAGTGGCCTAGTCAAAGTCCGGACTTAAATCCGATTGAGATGCTGTGGCATGACCTTAAACAGGCCGTTCATGCTCGAAAACCCTCCAATGTGGCTGAAATAAAACAATTCTGCAAAGAAGAGTGGGCCAAAATTCCTCCACAGCGATGTGAAAGACTCATTGCGTGTTATCGCAAACGCTTGATTGCAGTTGTTGCCGCCAAGGGTGGCACAACCAGTTATTAGGTTTAGGGGGCAATTACTTTTTCACAAAGGTTTGGTTTGGTTTGGTTTGGTTTGGATAGCTTTTTTCCCTTGATAAATGAAACATCATTTAAAAACTGCATTTTGT
>NW_019506289.1:0-497 GCF_002814215.2 Seriola lalandi dorsalis
TGACATTTTATGCCTTATTATACTATGATGTTTTTTTTTTACGATTTTATGCCTTACTATACTATGAAGTTTTAATTACTTTTTATGCCTTACTATACTATGACATTTTTTGGTATTTTATGCCTTACTATAATATGAAGTTTTTTTATATTTTTATGCCTTACTATACTATGACGTTTGTTGGTATTTTATGCCTTACTATAATATGACGTTTTTTGATATTTTTATGCCTTACTATACTATGACGTTTTTTTGGCATTTTATGCCTTACTATACTATGATGTTTTTTTTTACATTTTATGCCTTACTATATTATGACGTTTTATGCCTTAATATACTATGATGTTTTTATGACTTTTTATGCCTTACTATACTATGACATTTTATGCCTTACTATGCTATGACATTTTTTGACATTTTTATGCCTTACTATACTATGACGTTTTTTTGAAAATTTTATTGCCTTAGTATATTATGACGTTTTTTTAACATTTTTA
>NW_019506290.1:0-531 GCF_002814215.2 Seriola lalandi dorsalis
CTATGACATTTTTTGCCTTACTGTACTGTGATGTTTTATGCCCTACTATACTATGACGTTTAGTGCCTTACTATACTATGACTTTTAATGACTTACTATACTATGACGTTTTTCACAATTTTATGCCTTATCATACTATGACGTTTAGTGCCTTACTATACTACGACTTTTAATGACTTACTATACTATGACATTTTTCACAATTTTATGCCTTATCATACTATGACGTTTAGTGCCTTACTATACTACGACTTTTAATGACTTACTATACTATGACATTTTTCACAATTTTATGCCTTATCATACTATGACGTTTAGTGCCTTACTATACTACGACTTTTAATGACTTACTATACTATGACATTTTATGCCTTAATATACTATGTCATTTTTTGTGACTTTTTATGTCTTACTATACTATGACATTCTATGCCTTACTATACTATGACATTTTATGTCTCACTATACTATGTCATTTTTTGTGACTTTTTATGCCTTACTATACTATGTCATTTTTTGTGGCTTTTGTGC
>NW_019506291.1:0-1046 GCF_002814215.2 Seriola lalandi dorsalis
ACTATGATATTTTTTTGACATTTTTATGCCTTACTATGATGTTTTTTGCCATTTTTATGCCCTATTGTACAATTACATTTTTTGCCATACTATACTATGACATTTTTTGCCATACTATACTATGATGTTTTTTGCCATTTTTATGCCTTATTGTACAATGACATTTTTTGCCATACTGTACTATGATGTTTTCTGCCATTTTTATGCCTTACTATACGATGACATTTTTTGCCATTTTTTGCCATAATATACTATGATGTTTTTTGCCATTTTTATGCCTTACTATACTATGATGTTTTTTGCCATTTATTTGCCATACTATACTATGACGTTGTTTGCAATGTTTATCCGTTACTATACTATGATGTTTTCTGCCATTTTTATGCCTTACTATACTATGACATTTTTTGCCATACTATACTATGATGTTTTTTGCCATTTTTATGCCATACTATACTATGATGTTTTTTGCCATTTTTATGCCTTACTATACTATGACATTTTTTGCCATATTATACTATGCCTTACTATACTATGACATTTTTTGCCATATTATACTATGACATTATTTGCCATTTTTAGGCCTTACTATACTATGACATTTTTAACACACTATACTATGATGTTTTTTTGCCATACTATACTATGATGTTTTTTGCCATTTTTATGCCTTACTAAACTATGACGTTTCTTGCCATTTTTTTGCCATACTATACTATGACATTGTTTGCAATGTTTATCCGTTACTATACTATGATGTTTTCTGCCATTTTCATGCCTTACTGTACTATGACTTTTTTGCCATTTTTATGCCTTATTGTACAATGACATTTTTTGCCATACTATACTATGACGTTTTTTGTCGTTTTTATGCCTTACTATACTATGACATTTTTTGACATAGTATACTGTGTCGTTTTTTTGCCATATTTATGCCTTACTATACTATGACGTTTTTTGCCATACTATACTATGACGTTTTTTTGTCATTTTTATTCCTTACTATACTATGACATTTTTTGTCATTTTTATGTCATTTTACTATA
>NW_019506292.1:0-660 GCF_002814215.2 Seriola lalandi dorsalis
TTTTTTTTTTTTTTTTTTTTTTTTTTTTACAAATGTAAGCCTGTTAAACCTGTTTCACGATCATATCGTCCAAAAAAAGTATGAAAGCTATCAGTGAAAACTAGTAGGGATGATATGGCATATAATTATTTACCAAGTGCACTAATTTATTGACATTTATATTACATTTTTGACACTCATTGCCAGCTGTATAGAACAATAGTCCCTAATAATTTTACTTATTTATCATTAAACATGACCTAAACACCATGTACTGATGGATGGATTGATTTATGTATAATTATGTAAAAAAATATTTCAGACAGTTTTTATTAAAATCACATGCAAATATATATATATATATATATATATATATATATATATATACATATACACACACACACACACACACAAAAGTAACATTACTACTTACAGCAGGCTAGGAAAACATTGAAGACCATTGCAAATGACATTCAAGACCTCTAAGGGCCTTTCTTTTTGGTAATTGAAATCAATGCTTTTTAAGTCACTGCCTGGTCACATAAAATAGCTTGTAGCTTGTAGTTAACTACTAACAACTTGACCTTTCACCGCTTAAACGACAACTGAATAGGGCGTGTTTGCACAGTGAGGGCCTCCGACAATTTTAGCAGCTCTTGAGCACCGGTTTCATTCACCGGT
>NW_019506293.1:0-581 GCF_002814215.2 Seriola lalandi dorsalis
AATCAATCAATCAATAATCAATCAGGGTCGATGTGATTATAGTTTGTTCGTCTTTTAAATCAGCTATTTGTAAATTTTGCTAGTGCTACACAGCTAACGTTAGCATTATGAACTGTTTACTTACCAGTTTAGAAGAAACCGTGTCTTTGTAGTTGTTTTTATCTCTCTTTGGGGTTGTTTTGTATCTTTTTGATGTTGTTTTGTGTATTTTGTAGTTGTTTTCTGTCTCTTTGTGGTCATTTAGTGTCTATTTGTAGTTGTTTTCTGTCTTTTTGTAGTTGTTTTCTGTCTTTTTGTAGTTGTTTTCTGTCTCTTTGTGGTCATTTAGTGTCTATTTGTAGTTGTTTTCTGTCTTTTTGTAGTTGTTTTCTGTCTTTTTGTCCCCATTTTGCATTTCTTTTTTGTAGCTTTGTGTCTCCTTGTGTCTGTTTTGCAAACAAGTCTTACCAGTGAACACAATAAACCTGCAGAAGTCACATCTGTCTATTCACATCAGTGATTATAGTTAATTTCCTCCGGCTCTGACTCACAGGATCGTCTCTTCACCGTGAGGTTTTCTGTGTGTAATTAACCATGCCGTC
>NW_019506294.1:0-636 GCF_002814215.2 Seriola lalandi dorsalis
ACACACACACACACCCTGTCAGGTAGAAAAATGTCTCTGCATCATAAGCATTTCACTGTCGCTGTTAAAAACGTCTCCCCCGTCTCACCTTTCGCCTCTCGGACGCCGGTGTCACTGGTTTATGACTCAGAGCTTCTTTGTACCATGTTTGGGCAAAACAGGAAGATTTCCAGTCAGAACATCATCAGAACGTGTGTCAGGACGGCCAACAGGGGGCGTCAGCTGGCAGCTTAACACGTGTGTGAAGCATCCAGAGGAAGCTGCTCCTGCTCAGTACAAGCAGCGCCTGCACAGGAGCACACACACACACACACACACACACACACACACACACACACACACACACGCACACACAGATGAAATTAATAATCACTTCCCTGAAATTCATTATTTTTTGCATAGAAATGATAAAATTGAATAAAAACAGTCGCAGAAATCCAGAAGTATTTCAAGGTGTCTCAGCTTAAAATAAAAATAAATGAATAATTAAATAAAATACAGCTGAATGATACTTAAAAAATATATATATATTGTGATAAGAATCTCTGATGGTTTTTTGCATCTTCACTGAAAATGTTTAAAAATGATGATTATTGTACAAAAATGAGCAAGTTGTGACACGTTACAGTACATGTT
>NW_019506295.1:0-956 GCF_002814215.2 Seriola lalandi dorsalis
TCATGCCTTACTATACTATGACGTTTTTTGACGTTTTTATGCCTTAGTATACTATGACGTTTTTTGACAAATTCATGGCTTATTATACTATGATGTTTTGTGCCTTACTATACTATGACGTTTTTTGATAATTTTATGCCTTACTATACTATGACATTTTTATACCTTGCTATACTACGACATTTTTATGCCTTACTATGCTATGACGTTTTTTGACAAGTTTTTGCCTTACTATTCTATGACATTTTTATGCCTTGCTATACTATGACATTTTATGCCTTACTATACTCTGACGTTTTTTCACGTTTTTATAACTTAGTATACTATGACGTTTTTTGACATATTTGTGCCTTACTATACTATGACGTTTTTTGACATTTTCATGCCTTACTATACAATGACGTTTTTTGATGTTTTTATGCCTTGCTGTAATATGACATTTTATGCCTTACTATACTATGACATTTTTTGACGTTTTTATGCCTTAGTATACTATGACATTTTTGACAAATTTATGGCTTACTATACTATGACGTATTGTGCCTTACTATACTATGATGTTTTTTGACATTTTATGCCTCACTATACTATGACGTTTTTTGACAAATTTATGGCTTATTATACTATGACGTATTTTACCTTGCTATACTATGACGTTTTTTGACAAGTTTTTGCCATACTATACTATGACATTTTTATGCTTTACTATACTATGACATTTTATGCCTTACTATACTATGACATTTTTTGACATTTTTATGCCTTGCTGTACTATGACATTTTATGCCTTACTATACTATGACGTTTTTTGACGTTTTTATGCCTTAGTATACTATGATGTTTATTGACAAATTTATGCCTTACTGTAATATGACATTTTATACCCTTACTGTACTATGACGTTTTTTCGACAATTTTATGCCTTGCTCTACTATGACAATTTTATGCCTTAGTAT
>NW_019506296.1:0-1304 GCF_002814215.2 Seriola lalandi dorsalis
GTTTTTATGCCTTAGTATACTATGATGTTTTTTATGCTTTAATACACTATGACATTATTATGACGTTTTTATGTTTTACTATACTATGATGTTTATTATGCCTTACTATACCATGACGTTTTTATGATGTTTTTATGCCTTACTATACTATGATGTTCTCATCATTTTTTTGTGCCTTAATATACTATGACGTTTTATGACGTTTTTATACCTTGGTATACGATGATATTTTTTATGCTTTAATACAATGACATTTTTATGACGTTTTTATGCCTTACTATACTATGACGTTTTTATGATGTTTTTATGTCTTACTATACTATGACGTTTTATGATGTTTTTATGCCTTAGTATACCATGATGTTTTTATGCTTTAATTCACTATGACATTATTATGACGTTCTTAAGCCTTAGTATACTATGATTTTTTTATGATGTTTTTATACCTTACTATACTATGATGTTTTTTATACCATACTATACTATGACATTTTATGATGTTTTTATGTCTTACTATACTATGATGTTTTTATCATTTTTTTTGTGCCTTATTACACTATGACATTTTTTATGCCTTACTATACTATTACGGTTTTTAATGCCTTAATAAACTATGACATTTTTATGCCTTACTATACTATGTTTTTATGATGTTTTTATGCCTTACTATACTATGTTGTTTTTTATGCCTTACTATAATATGACATTTTTATGATATTTTATGTCTTACTATACTATGATGCGTTTGTAATTTTTTTTGTGCCTTATTACACTATGACATTTTTTATGCCTTACTATACTATGACGGTTTTTAATGCCTTAATAAACTATGACATCTTTATGACGTTTTTATGCCTTAGTATACTATGATGTTTTTTATGCTTTAATACACTATGACATTATTATGACGTTTTTATGCCTTACTATACTATGATGTTTTTTATGCCTTACTATACCATGACGTTTTTATGATGTTTTTATGCCTTACTATACTATGATGTTCTCATAATTTTTTTGTGCCTCAATATACTATGACGTTTTATGACGTTTTTATACCTTGGTATATGATGATATTTTTTATGCTTTAATACAATGACATTTTTATGACGTTTTTATGCCTTACTATACTATGACGTTTTTATGATGTTTTTATGTGTTACTATACTATGACGTTTTTATGACATTTTTATGCCTTACTATACTATGATGTTTTTATGATGTTTTTATGCCTTACTATACAATGATGTTTTTTATGCCTTACTATAATATGACATTTTTATGATATTTTATGTCTTACTATACTA
>NW_019506297.1:0-528 GCF_002814215.2 Seriola lalandi dorsalis
ATAAAAGGTCATAAAAACCTCATAGTATGGTAAGGAATGAATCGACATAGTATAGTATGGTATAAAAATGTCATAAAATGTCATCGTATAATATGGCATAAAAATGCCAAAAAACATCATTGTATAGTATGGCATAAAAGGTCAAAAAAACATCATTGTATATTAAGGCATAAAAGGTCATAAAAACCTCATAGTATGGTAAGGAATGAATCGACATAGTATAGTATGGTATAAAAATGTCATAAAATGTCATCGTATAATATGGCATAAAAATGCCAAAAAACATCATTGTATAGTATGGCATAAAAGGTCAAAAAAACATCATTGTATATTAAGGCATAAAAGGTCATAAAAACCTCATAGTATGGTAAGGAATGTAACGACACAGTATAGTATGGCATAAAAATGTCAACAAATGTCATAGTATAGTATGGCATAAAACGTCAAAAAAACATTATGATATATTAAGGCATAAAAGGTCATAAGAACGTCATAGTATGGTAAGGAATGTAACGACACAGTATAGTA
>NW_019506298.1:0-1300 GCF_002814215.2 Seriola lalandi dorsalis
TGGCATGAAAAGTCATAAAAACGTCATAGTATAGTAAGGCATAAAAAGTTACATTACAGTAAGGCATAAAAAGTCATAAAAATGTCATAGTATAGTAAGGCATAAAAAGTCACAAAAACGCCATAGTATAGTATGTCATAAAAAGTCACATTATAGTAAGGCATAAAAAGTCATAAAAACGTCATAGTATGGTATGGCATGAAAAGTCATAAAAACGTCATAGTATAGTAAGGCATAAAAAGTCATAGAAACGTCATAGTACGGTATGGCATGAAAAGTCATAAAAACGTCATAGTATAGTAAGGCATAAAAAGTTACATTACAGTAAGGCATAAAAAGTCATAAAAATGTCATAGTATAATAAAGTATAAAAAGTCATAAAAACATCATAGTATAGTAAGGCATATATCCATCCTAACATAGTGAGGCCTAAAAAGTCATAAATACGTCATAGTATGGTATGGCATGAAAAGTCATAAAAACGTCATAGTATAGTAAGGCATATATCCATCCTAGCATAGTGAGGCCTAAAAAGTCATAAAAAAGTCATAGTATAGTAAGGCATAAAAAGTCATAAAAATGTCATAATATAGTAAGGCATAAAAAGTCATAAAAACGTCATGGTATAGTAAGGCACAAAATGCCATAGTATAGAAAGGCATAAAAAGCCATAAAAATGTAATAATATAGTAAGGCATAAAAAAGTCATAGTATAGTAAGGCATAAAACGTCATATTATAGGAAGGCATAAAAATTCATAAAAACGTCATAGTATAGTAAGGCATAAAACGTCATATTATAGGAAGGCATAAAAATTCATAAAAACGTCATAGTATAGTAAGGCATAAAACGTCATATTATAGGAAGGCATAAAAATTCATAAAAACGTCATAGTATAGTAAGGCATAAAAAGTTAAAAATGTCATAATATAGTGAGGCATAAAAAGGCATAAAAAAGTCATAGTATAGTAAGGCATAAAAACGTCATATTATAGTAAGGCATAAAAAGTCATAAAAATGTCATAGTATAGTAAGGCATAAAAAGTCATAAAAACGTCATAGTACAATAAGGTATAAAAAGTCACAAAAACGCCATAGTATAGTAAGGCATATATCCATCCTAGCATAGTGAGGCCTAAAAATTCATAAAAACGTCATAGTATGGTATGGCATGAAAAGTCATAAAAACGTCATAGTATAGTAAGGCATAAAAAGTCATATTATAGTAAGGCATAAAAAGTCATAAAAATGTCATAGTATAATAAGGTATAAAATGTCATAAAAACGTCATAGTATAGTA
>NW_019506299.1:0-664 GCF_002814215.2 Seriola lalandi dorsalis
ATGAGGTTTATTGCTTAAAATACTATGATGTATTCTTGACGTTTTATGCCATACTATACTATGACGTTTTTTTTAGCATTTTTCAGCCCCACAATACTCAGATGTTTTTTGGCATTTTTATACCTTTCTGTACTATCTTGTTTATTGCCTGACCATATTATGGCATTTTTATGAGGTTTTATTGCTTAAAATACTATGATGTATTTTTGACGTTT
Organism: Seriola lalandi dorsalis; assembly: GCF_002814215.2. Taxonomy (NCBI): domain Eukaryota; kingdom Metazoa; phylum Chordata; class Actinopteri; order Carangiformes; family Carangidae; genus Seriola; species Seriola lalandi. The sequence goes on from NW_019506299.1 coordinate 216, forward strand.
TATGCCATACTATACTATGACATTTTTAAGGTTTACTATACTATGTCGTTTTTATGACTTTTTATGACTTACTAAAATATGACTTCTTATGCCTTACTATACTATGACTTTTTTTGCCTTACTATACTATGACGTTTTTATGACTTTTTATGTCTTACTTTACTATGTCGTTTTTATGACTTTTTATGACTTACTAAAATATGACTTCTTATGCCTTACTATACTATGACTTTTTTTGCCTTACTATACTATGACGTTTTTATGACTTTTTATGTCTTACTTTACTATGTCGTTTTTATGACTTTTTATGACTTACTAAAATATGACTTCTTATGCCTTACTATACTATGACTTTTTTTGCCTTACTATACTATGACGTTTTTATGACTTTTTATGACTTACTATAATATGACTTTTTATGCCTTACGATACTATGACTTTTGATGCCT
>NW_019506300.1:0-601 GCF_002814215.2 Seriola lalandi dorsalis
TACCATACTATGACGTATTTATGACCTTTTAAGCCATAATATACTATGATGTTTTTTTGACGTTTTATGCCATACTATACAATGATGTTTTTGATATTTTTATGACATACTATAATATGACGTTTTTTGGGATTATTATGCCTCCCTATCCTATGTAATTTTATTTTGTACCATACTATGACGTTTTTACGACTTTTTATGCCTTAATACACTATGCTGTTTTTTTGATATTTTTATGCCATGCTATACTATGACGTTTTTTGATATTTTTATGACATACTATACCATGATGTTTTTTTGACATTTTTATGCCTTAAAATACTATTTCCTTTGATGCTTTACCATACTATGACGTTTTTATGACTTTTTATGCCTTAATACACTATGATGTTTTTTTGACGTTTTATGCCATGCTATACTATGACGTTTTTTGACATTTTTATGACATACTATACAATGATGTTTTTTGGGATTTTTATGCCTTAAAATACTATTTCCTTTGATGCTTTACCATACTATGACGTTTTTATGACTTTTTATGCCTTAATACACTATGCTGTTTTTTTGATATTTTTATGCCATGCTATACTATGACGTTTTT
>NW_019506301.1:0-509 GCF_002814215.2 Seriola lalandi dorsalis
TGATGGACCATCCTGCCAGGTAACACACACACACACACACACACACACACACACACACACACACACACACTCAGTCACTCCTGCTGGGTGGTGTAGACACAACCCCACTGAGCAGATCGGGTTCTACAATGAACCATCAGCAGGGAGGACACAGCAGTAATCCATGTTAACATAAGAATGGAAGACCGGCACACCTCAGCCCTGAGCACACACACACACACACACACACACAACAATGCAGACAGATCGTGTTTTAACTTTCCACATATGTCCTCACTCTGAAGATCTAAAACTCTAATTTGTCCTCACAAAGATAGAGGTAAATGAGCACACACACACACACACACACACACACACACACACACATTGAACTTCCGCGCATTAACGTCTTCCCCTCCTCATTCACTGTCTTGTTTGGACAAACCCCCCCATCCATCCTTCAACCTGTTCTCCTGAAATGTGTGTGTGTGTGTGTGTGTGTGTGTGTGTGTGTGTGTGTGTGTGTGTGT
>NW_019506302.1:0-574 GCF_002814215.2 Seriola lalandi dorsalis
TGTATGCCATACTATACTATGACGTTTTTTGGTATTTTTATGCCTTAATACACTATGTCGTATTATTCCTTACGATAATATGACATGTTTATGATCTTTTAAGCCATAATATACTTTGATGTTTTTTTGATGTTTTATGCCATACTATACTATAACGTTTTTTGGCATTTTTATGCCTTACTGTACTATGTCGTATTATTCCTTATCATACTATAACGATTTTATGACCTTTTACGCCTTAATATACTTTGATGTTTTTTTGATGTTTTATGCCATACTATACTATGACGTTTTTTGGCATTTTTATGCCTTACTGTACTATGTCGTATTATTCCTTATCATACTATAACGATTTTATGACCTTTTACGCCTTAATATACTTTGATGTTTTTTTGATGTTTTATGCCATACTATACTATGACGTTTTTTGGCATTTTTATGCCTTACTGTACTATGTCGTATTATTCCTTATCATACTATAACGATTTTATGACCTTTTACGCCTTAATATACTTTGATGTTTTTTTGATGTTTTATGCCATACTATACTATGACGTTTTTTGGCATTTTTATG
>NW_019506303.1:0-633 GCF_002814215.2 Seriola lalandi dorsalis
TAAGAGCGTGTGTCTGGTGACTGTGTGCATCCTTGTGTGTTCATTACTGCTCACAAAGTGCAGTATGTGTTTGTGCATACCGTCACGGGGTCTGTGGCCCATCTGGAATTTACTGTACAAGCAGAAAGAGGCAGACCAGCTGGAGAATAACATGTCCAGACATTCCCACCTGTGACACACCTTCAGTGCGGCTCAAAAAACTCAGGGAGGAGGGCTGAGTGCTTCGCTACCTCGTCCACCTCGATCGCCAGGTTGGCTTAATTACCTCAGAAGCGCGGTGGGGACCACGCCACTCTGGCTAAATGGGTGATAGAGAGCTGATCGGGCCCGCAGTTTCCTGCTGGGCACAAAGTCACTCTCACAAGCATCGAGCCATATGTCAGCCAGATGCTGCTGGCCTCACTCCCCTTCAAAGAAACAATTAGGCACAATTATCGCAACATATAAATGAATTTCATCCATGATTAAAATGTTTGGGGTAGGGGGCGAGCAGGACACACAACCAGGTGGTTGTAATCTCGATGGCGGTCGCAGTGGGGCTTCGCTCAAAGAGGGAAAAAGAAAGAAAAAACCTGCTGAGCTGTTTATTCAGGCACTTGTGCGTCTGGTCAAGTGCTCCCACCCCCCACCCCC
>NW_019506304.1:0-1143 GCF_002814215.2 Seriola lalandi dorsalis
TGACATTTTCATGCCTTACTATACTATGTTGTTTTTTTTACATTTTTATGCCATATTATACTATGTTGTTTTCATGCCTTACTATACTATGTTATTTTTTTTACATTTTCATGCCATACTATACTATGTTGTTTTTTAACATTTTCATGCCTTACTATACCGTGATATTTTTATGCCTTCCTATAGTATGTTGTTTTTTTTTTACATTTTTATGCCATACTATACTATGTTGCTTTTTGACATTTTCATGCCTTACTATACTATGTTGTTTTGTGACATTATCATGCCTTACTATACTATGTTGTTTTTTGACATTTTAATGCCTTACTATACTATGTTGTTTTGTGACATTATCATGCCTTACTATACTATGTTGTTTTTTGACATTTTAATGCCTTACTATACTATGTTGTTTTGTGACATTATCATGCCTTACTATACTATGTTGCTTTTTGACATTTTTATGCCTTACTATATTATGTTGTTTTTTGACATTTTAATGCCTTACTATACTATGTTGTTTTGTGACATTTTAATGCCTTACTATACTATGTTGTTTTGTGACATTATCATACTGTTGTTTTTTTTAACATTTTTATGCCTCACTATACTATGTTGTTTTTTGACATTTTTATGCCTTACTATACTATGTTGTTTTTTTAACATTTTTATGCCTTAATATATTATGTCATCTTTTAGCATTTTATACGTTACTATACTGTGATATTTTTATGCCATACTATACTATGTTGTTTTTTTAACATTTTTATGCCTTACTATATTATGTCATCTTTTAGCATTTTATACGTTACTATACTGTGATATTTTTATGCCATACTATACTATGTTGTTTTTTCTTTTACATTTTCATGCCATACTATACTATGTTGTTTTTTGACATTTTTATGCCTCACTAAACTATATATTTTTTTTTTTACATTTTCATGCCATACTATACTATGTTGTTTTCATGCCTTACTATACTATGTTGTTTTTTGACATTTTCATGCCTTACTATACTATGTTGTTTTTTTTACATTTTTATGCCATATTATACTATGTTGTTTTCCTGCCTTACTATACTATGTTATTTTTTTTACATTTTCATGCCATACTATACTATGTTGTTTTTTAACATTTTCA
>NW_019506305.1:0-578 GCF_002814215.2 Seriola lalandi dorsalis
GCCATTGTATACTATGACGTTTTTGGCATTTTTATGACTTACTAAACTATGACGTTTTTTTAGCATTTTTATGCCTTACTGTACTCTGTTGTTCTATGCTTTACCATAGTATGATGTTTCTATGACCTTTTATGCATTAATGTACTGTGATGTTTTTTTGACGTTTTATGCCATAGTATACTATGATGTTTTTTGGCCTTTTTATGACCTACTATACTCTGTTAGTCTATGCCTTATAATAGTATAATGTTTTGATGACGTTTTAAGCCTTAATATACTATGATGTTTTTTTTTTTATGTTTTATGCCATTCTATACTATGACGTTTTTCGGCATTTTTATGACTTACTATACTATGACGTTTTTTGGCATTTTTACGACTTAATGTACTCTGTTGTTCTATGCCTTACCATAGTATGATGTTTCTATGACCTTTAATGCTTTAATATGCTCAGATTTTTTTTTGACGTATTATGCCATAGTATACTATGATGTTTTTTGACATTATTATGACCTACTGTACTATGTTGTTTGATCCCTTGCCATACTATGACGTTTTTATGACCTTTTATGCCTTAA
>NW_019506306.1:0-768 GCF_002814215.2 Seriola lalandi dorsalis
GAAAATGTCAAAAATCGTCATAGTATAGAAAGCCATAAAAACCTCATAGTATAGTATGGCATAAAAATGACAAAAAACGTCATAGTATAGTATGGCATAAAATGTCAAAAAACATCATGTTATATAAATGTATAAAAGGTCATAAAAACGTCATAGTATGGTAAGGCATCAAATAAAATTGTAATGTAGGGCATAAAAATGACAAAAAACGTCATAGTATAGTATGGCATAAAATGTCAAAAAAAACATCATGTTATATTAAGGTACAAAAGCTCATAACAATGTCATAGTATGGTAAGGCATCAAATAAAATTGTAATGTAGGGCATAAAAATGACAAAAAACGTCATAGTATAGTATGGCATAAAATGTCAAAAAAAACATCATGTTATATTAATGTATAAAAGGTCATAAAAACGTCATAGTATGGTAAGGAATGAAACAACATATTACAGTAAGGCATAAAAATTACAAAAAACGTCATAATATAGTATGGCATAAAAATGTCAAAAAAAACATCATGATATATTAAGGTATAAAAGGTCATAAAAACGTCATAGTATGGTAAGGCATCAATTAAAATTGTATTGTAGGGCATAAAAATGACATAAAACATCATAGTATAGTATGGCATAAAAATGACAAAAAACGTCATAGTATAGTATGGCATAAAAATGACAAAAAACGTCATAGTATAGTATGGCATAAAAATGACAAAAAACGTCATAGTATAGTATGGCATAAAAATGACAAAAAACGTCATAGTATA
>NW_019506307.1:0-749 GCF_002814215.2 Seriola lalandi dorsalis
ATAAAATATTAAGGCATGAAAAGTCATAGTATAGTAAGGCAAAATAAAGTCATAGTATAGTAAGGCAAAAAAAATGTCATAGTATAGTAAGGCATGAAAAGTCAGAGTATAGTAAGGCATAAAAAGTAATACAAAGGTAAGGCATGAAAAGTCATAGTATAGTAAGGCAGAAAAAAAGTCATAGTATAGTAAGGCAAAAAAAATGTCATAGTATAGTAAGGCAAAAAAAATGTCATAGTATAGTAAGGCATAAAAATTCATACAATAGTAAGGCATGAAAAGTCATAGTATAGTAAAGCATAAAGAGTAATACAATAGTAAGGCATGAAAAGTCATGGTATGGTAAGGCAAAAAAAATGTCATAGTATAGTAAGGCAAAAAAGTTAAAAAAGTCAGAGTATATTAATTATAAAAAGTCACAGCATATTAAGTCATAAAGTCATAGTATAGTAAAGCATAAAGAGTAATACAATTGCAAGGCATGAAAAGTCATAGTATGGTAAGGAAAAAAAAATGTCATAGTATAGTAAGGCAAAAAAATGTCATAGTATAGTAAGGCAAAAAAAGTTACAAAAGTCAGAGTATATTAAGTGTAAAAAAGTCACAGCATATTAAGTCATAAAGTCATAGTATAGTAAAGAAAAAAAGTCATAGTATAGTAAGGCATGAAAACTTCGTAATATACTAAAGCATAAAGAATAATACAATAGTAAGGCATGAAAAGTCATAGTATAGTAAGGCAAAAAAAA
>NW_019506308.1:0-614 GCF_002814215.2 Seriola lalandi dorsalis
TAAAAAAGGCATAATACAAGGCATAAAAACGTTATAGTAAAGTAAGGCATAAAAACGTCAGAGTATAGTAAGGTATAAAAACGTCATAGTATAGTCTGGCATAAAAACGTCAGAGTATAGTAAGGCATAGAAACGTTATAGAATATAGTGAGGCATAAAAACGTCATAGAATATAGTAACGCATAAAAACGTCATAGTAAAGTAAGGCATAAAAACATCATAGTATAGTAAAGCATAAAAACGTCATAGTATAGTCTGGCATAAAAACGTCATAGTATAGTACGGCATAAAAACGTCATAGTATAGTAAGGTATCAAAACGTCATAGTATAGTGAGGCATAAAAACGTCATAGTAAAGTAAGGCATAAAAATGTCATAGTATAGTAAAGCATAAAAACATCACAGTATAGTCTGGCATAAAAACGTCATAGTATAGTCTGGCATAAAAACGTCATAGTATAGTAAGGCATAAAACCTCATAGTATAGTAAGGCATAAAATGTCATAATATAGTAAGGCATAAAAACGTTATAGTAAAGTAAGGCATAAAAAAAAGTCATAAAAATGTCATAGTATAGTAAGGCAAAAATAAAAAGTCATAAAAATGTCATAGTA
>NW_019506309.1:0-515 GCF_002814215.2 Seriola lalandi dorsalis
AGCCGGAGGTAACAGAGGTAGATAATTGGTAATTTATATGTATACATTAACTGTCCTCCTTTGAGCGTGCTGAGCTTTAGGTTACACTTGAGGTCGGAGCCAGACGGGAAGGAGGAAGCCAGCAAAGCCAATCAGAAGACGACAAAACGCCCATGCACATTTCTTTGTTTGTACTTGTATAAATACACTGGATCAGGGAAAGTTAGTTTGTCAGACTGTGGACTGACCAACACTTGTTATTGGTTAGGGAAAGGCACATGTGATCCAGAATTCTGTAATTGTTCATTGCTTGCTGAAAAGATTCACTAAACAATTTGAACTAAATTCTTTGGTGTGGACACTCACTGGTCTTTTGAGCATTTTGAACACTTCACTCACCCTGTGGGGGTGAGAGTTTTTTTCTCTAAACAGCAAAAGCTCCTTCAATAATATGGTATAAAACGTCAAAAAAACAACATTGTATATTAGGACATAAAAGGTCATAAAAAGGTCATAGTATGGTAAGGAATAAAAGG
>NW_019506310.1:0-895 GCF_002814215.2 Seriola lalandi dorsalis
CTATGACGTTTTTTGACATTTTTATGCTCTACTATACTATGACGTTTTTTGGCATTTTATGCCTTATTATACTATGACGTTTTTTGCCACTTTCATGCCTTATTATACTGTGACGTTTTGTGCCATTTTTATGCTCTACTATACTATGACGTTTTTTGACATTTTTATGCTCTACTATACTGTGACGTTTTTTGCCACTTTTATGCCTTATTATACTGTGACGTTTTGTGCCATTTTTATGCTCTACTATACTATGACGTTTTCTGGCATTTTTACGCCTTATTATACTATGACGTTTTTTTAGCATTTTTACGCCTTATTATACTGTGACGTTTTGTGCCATTTTTATGCTCTACTATACTATGACATTTTTTGGCATTTTATGCCTTATTATACTGTGACGTTTTATGCCTGACTATACTATGACGTTTTTTGACATTTTTATGCCTTATTATACTGTGACGTTTTGTGCCTGACTATACTATGACGTTTTTTGACATTTTTATGCCTTATTATACTGTGACGTTTTGTGCCTTACTATACTATGACTTTTTTTGGCATTTTTATGCCTTAGTATACTATGACGTTTTTTGACATTTTTATGCTCTACTATACTATGACGTTTTGTGCCATTTTTATGCCTTAGTATACTATGACGTTTTTTGACATTTTTATGCTCTACTATACTATGACGTTTTGTGCCATTTTTATGCCTTAGTATACTATGACGTTTTTTGACATTTTTATGCTCTACTATACTATGACGTTTTGTGCCATTTTTATGCCTTAGTATACTATGACGTTTTTTGACATTTTATGCTCTACTATACTATGACTTTTTTTGGCATTTTATGCTCTACTATACTATGACTTTTTTTGGCATTTTTATGCCTTA
>NW_019506311.1:0-645 GCF_002814215.2 Seriola lalandi dorsalis
AGGCATGAAATGTTATCAAAACATCATAGTATAGTAAGGCATAAAACGTCATAAAAACATCATAGTATAATATTGCATAAAACATCATAAAAACATCATAGTATGGTAAGGCATTAAACGTCATAAAAATGTCACAGAATGGTAAGGCATGAAATGTAATAAAAACATCATAGTATAGTAAGGCATAAAACCTCATAAAAACATCATAGTATAATATGGCATAAAACATCATAAAAACATCATAGAATGGTAAGGCATTAAACGTCATAAAAATGTCACAGAATGGTAAGGCATGAAATGTCATAAAAACATCATAGTATAGTAAGGCATAAAACCTCATAAAAACATCATAGTATAGTAAGGCATAAAACGTCATAAAAACTTCACAGAATGGTAAGGCATTAAACGTCATAAAAATGTCACAGAATGGTAAGGCATGAAATGTAATAAAAACATCATAGTATAATATGGCATAAAACGTCATAAAAACATCATAGTATAATATGGCATAAAACATCATAAAAACATCATAGAATGGTAAGGCATTAAACGTCATAAAAATGTCACAGAATGGTAAGGCATGAAATGTAATAAAAACATCATAGTATAGTAAGGCATAAAACCTCATAAAAACATCATAGTATA
>NW_019506312.1:0-506 GCF_002814215.2 Seriola lalandi dorsalis
TCCTTTACCAAAGGAAAGGAGACATGCCGTCCCACAATGCCTTGCTGCAGCAACATTTAAAACCACAGCAGAGTCACATGAATGTAGAAACAACAGAGCAGCTGTTTCTGTCTGATGGACTGAAGCTCAGATCCATAAATATAGATTCATTCTCTTTCATCAGTCAGGAGTCGTCATGAAGAACAAGCTGATGAATCTATAGTTACATCATCATCATCATCATCATCATCACAACTAAATACTATAGTCTATACATTAATGTTGTTGCACCAAATAGAAACATCAGGAAACTATAAACTTCTGTCTGAATATCATTTATTCTCAGCTCATTATTTCTATTTAATTATTATTTTACTGACTCAACTTTGTCAGTTTGTTTTTCATGTTTTCTTGTTTCAACATTTCATCCTGGTTGTTTCTGTGGTTAAAGGAAGATTGATCCTCCAGGTGTTAGAAATAAAGTCAGTCTGAATAAATCTCAGTGTGAGTTCAGTCACATTCTTTCC
>NW_019506313.1:0-449 GCF_002814215.2 Seriola lalandi dorsalis
ACTATTCTATGTGATTTTTATACCTTACTATACTATGATGTTTTTAAGACTTTTCATGCCTAATTATACTGTGATGTTTTTTTTTTACTTTTTTTGCCTAATATACTGTGAAGTTTATTTTACTTTTTATGTCTCATTATAGTATGACTTTTTTTATCCCTTTTTATGCGATACTATACTATGTTGTTTTTTAAAACTTTTTATGCCCTACTATACCATGATGTTTTTATGCCTTACTATACTATGTCGTTTTTTTACTTTTTATGCCCTACTATACTATGTTTTTATGCCTTACTATACTATGAAGTTCTGATTACTTTTTATGCCCTACGATCCCAAGACGTTTTTTTTATTGCTTATGCCTTACCACATAATGTGATTTTTATACCTTAGTATACTATGATGTCTTTAAGACTTTTCATGCCCTACTATATTGTGACGTTTTTTTT
>NW_019506314.1:0-560 GCF_002814215.2 Seriola lalandi dorsalis
TGAAAACTCTGGGGTTGTATTTAATTTTGAAACTCTGGGGTTGCGTTTTATTTAGAAAACTTTGGGATTGTGTTTTATTTTGAAAAGTCTGGGGTTGTGTTTTATTTTGAAAACTCTGGGTTGTGTTTTAATCTGAAAACTCTGGGGTCTTGTTGTAGTCTGGACGGACAGAAATTGAGACCTTTGTAAACGATGAGGTCACAGCCAGGGTCTCTCCTGATTGGCTGTCATCAGCCTGGACTACCAGTGGTGAAAACAACATGATGATGAATGACAGTGTCACTGACCTTGTTGTCTTTGTTGTTCACTTACATTCTCTGTTTTAATGCTACAACTGTCTCTGCTGTTCCTCCTTCAGAGGCTTTACTGCAGAGGAGACAATCTACTTCCTGTCATGTGATATGTGTTTTCAGGTGTGTTAGTTTGGGCGGAGATCAATTTAGTTTTAAAATGAACATGTAGTGGCAGCTTAATAAACCTACAGTGATAAAACAGAATAAAGACAGACATCACAGCTGTTTAGAAACAGGTTGTGTGTGTGTGTGTGTGTGTGTGTGTGT
>NW_019506315.1:0-502 GCF_002814215.2 Seriola lalandi dorsalis
TTTTTATGCCTTGCTATACTATGACGTTTTATGCCTCACTATACCGTGATATTTTTTTTCCGTATTATGCCTTGCTATACTTTGAGGTTTTTTTGCCTTACTATAGTATGACTTTTTTTGTCGTTTTTATGCTTTCCTATACTATGTCTTTTTTTTAACATTTTTATGCCTTGCTATACTATGACATTTTTATGCCTTACTATACTATGACATTTTTATGCCTTACTATACTTTGACGTTTTTATGCCTTACTATACTATGTCATTTTTTGACATTTTTATGCCTTACTATACTTTGACGTTTTTATGCCTTACTATACTTTGACGTTTTTTTGCCTTACTATACTATGACATTTTTTAACGTTTTTATGCCTTACTATACTATGACGTTTTATGCCTTACTATATTATGACTTTTTTTTGTCATTTTTATGCCTTACTATACTATGACTTTTTTGACGTTTTTAAGCCTTGCTATACTATGACGTTTTATGCCTTACTGTA
>NW_019506317.1:0-463 GCF_002814215.2 Seriola lalandi dorsalis
GACGTGTAGTTGTGTAGATGTATAGTTGTGTAGACGTGTAGTTGTGTAGTTGTGTAGATGTATAGTTGTGTAGATGTGTAGTTGTGTGTAGTTGTGTAGATGTGTAGATGTGTAGTTGTGTAGTTGTGTGTAGTTGTGTGTAGTTGTATAGTTGTGTAGATGTGTAGACGTGTAGTTGTGTAGTTGTGTGTAGATGTGTAGATGTGTAGACGTGTAGTTGTGTGTAGATGTGTAGACGTGTAGTTGTGTGTAGTTGTGTAGATGTGTAGTTGTGTAGCTGTGTGTAGTTGTGTGTAGTTGTGTGTAGTTGTGTGTAGATGTGTAGATGTGTAGACGTGTAGTTGTGTGTAGTTGTGTAGATGTGTAGTTGTGTAGCTGTGTGTAGTTGTGTAGATGTATAGCTGTGTAGTTGTGTGTAGTTGTGTAGATGTGTAGTTGTGTAGCTGTGTGTAGTTGTGTGTAG
>NW_019506318.1:0-633 GCF_002814215.2 Seriola lalandi dorsalis
TTTCATTTTATTTTTTTAGATAAATAAATAGATTAAAAAACATTATTATTAATATATAGTTCATTTATAATTATTAAAAAAATAATAAATAAATAAATAGGACTTACAACATTGAAGACATGGAGGATGGGTGGCACGAGGTGCGCTATGGCAGACGCCGCCAACGCACTCGTGCTCCTCCTGGGGACTGGGGCTATGGGCGGGCAGGGTGGAAGGAGAGTGCACCCCCCTTCCCCCGTAGGAGAAGGGATCAGTTCCCCTATCCTAACCCTAACCCTAACCCTAACCCTAACCAAATGACCTTGAACGGGACAAAAAAAAGAAAAAAAAAAAAAAAAAAAAAAAAAAAAACTCAGCAAACCTAACATTAATCAAAATACATAGAAGATGTTTAAACTGAAAAATAATTGATTTATTGAGAAAGAAGAAAACATTATTCAAAATGTATACAGGTTCTTTAACTTGAATAATAATTGATTTATTAAAATCATAATTCTGATTGAAGATTGGACACACACCGGGATTTGATCAACCCCGGCTGGGCCTTCCTCAGGTGAGGGTGTATAGTGTTAAATGGCCGAAACGCCCTGTGACCCTGGGGTCCACTACTGAAGATGTGTCCTTCAATTTACC
>NW_019506319.1:0-457 GCF_002814215.2 Seriola lalandi dorsalis
TTTTATGCCTTACTATAGTAATTCGTTTTTATGACTTTTTAAGCCTTACTATACTATGACTTTTTATGCCTTACTATAGTATTTCGTTTTTATGACTTTTCATGCCGTATCATACTATGTCGTTTTTTTAACTTTTTATGCCTTACTATACTATGACGTTTTTATGACATTTTAAGCCTTACTATACTATGAAATTTTTATGACTTTTTATGCCTTACTATACTATGACGTTTTTATGACATTTTAAGCCTTACTATACTATGACGTTTTTATGACTTTTTATGCCTTACTATACTATGACCTTTTATGCCTTACTATAGTAATTCGTTTTTATGACTTTTTAAGCCTTACTATACTATGACTTTTTATGCCTTACTATAGTATTTCGTTTTTATGACTTTTCATGCCGTATCATACTATGTCGTTTTTTTAACTTTTTATGCCTTACTATACTATG
>NW_019506320.1:0-598 GCF_002814215.2 Seriola lalandi dorsalis
TTACCAAATGTGGACATGTACGCAATTAGCTACTTAATTTTATTTTAACACTAATATATAAAGTTTACCTCCAATTATGAATGCTAACTGTGTTAGCAGCGACTTCGTACCGTGTATCCAGGAGCCTGCTGCGGTCAGGTAGCAGGTGTAGGTGGTCGTGCATAGCAAAGATCCTTTCTACAGTTGTTCTTGTTATTACAGCCTGTTGCTGCACAAAGCTCAGGCACACTAACTGATGGATTACTTGTCCCTGTCGGAGCAGAGAGGAGGAGCCTCCGACTCCACAGCCGGCTTCTCCTATTGGTGCAGCAATGACCCTGTCAGTCCTCACCACAGCTGCTGCCGTTTCAGCATCAGAGGAATAGAGCTTAAGAGCCCAAGGGGAACCCGATGGCTTAGTGTGGCCAACCACAAGTCACAGGATCATACCTATCAAACACAGCTTGACAAGGGACTGGACAAGAGGGGTCAGAGGCAGGAGTAGGGATGAGAGCCCTTGTGGTAGCAACTTTGTCAATGAAAAACTGCAGGAAATTATTGCACAGCTCAGGGGACGCTTCCACACAGACAGACTGAGGGGCATTTAGGACAGAGTCAA
>NW_019506321.1:0-1613 GCF_002814215.2 Seriola lalandi dorsalis
ATGACTTACTATACTACGACGTTTTTTCACCTTTTTATGCCTTAATATAGTATGACTTTTTATGCCTTACTATTCTATGATGTTTTTTCACCTTTTTATGCCTTACTATACTATGACATTTTATGCCATTTTTATGCCTTACTATACTATGACGTTTTTTCACCTTTTTATGCCTTAATATAGTATGACTTTTTATGTCTTACTATACTATGATGTTTTTTCACCTTTTTATGCTTTACTATACCATGACGTTTTATGCCTTACTATACTATGACATTTTATGCCTTACTATTCTATGATGTTTTTTCACCTTTTTATGCCTAACTATACTGACGTTTTATGCCATTTTTATGCCTTTCTATACTATGACGTTTTATGCCTTACTATACTATGACGTTTTTTAAACTTTTTATGCCTTACTATACTATGACGTTTGATGCCATTTTTATGCCTTACTATACTATGACGTTTTTTCACCTTTTTATTCCTTAATATACTATGACTTTTTATGCCTTACTATTCTATGATGTTTTTTCACCTTTTTATGCCTTACTATACTATGACGTTTTATGCCATTTTTATGCCTTACTATACTATGACGTTTTATGTCTTACTATACTATGATGTTTTTTCAGCTTTTTATGCCTTACTGTACTATGATGTTTTTTCACCTCTTTATGCCTTACTATATTATGACGTTTTTTCACCTTTTTATGCCTTACATTACTATGAGTTTTATGCCATTTTTATGCCTTACTATACTATGACGTTTTATGCCTTACTATACTATGACGTTTTTTCACCTTTTTTGCCTTTCTATACTATGACGTTTTATGCCATTTTTATGCCTTTCTATACTATGACGTTTTATGCCTTACTATACTATGACGTTTTTTAAACTTTTTATGCCTTACTATACTATGACGTTTTATGCCATTTTTATGCCTTAATATAGTATGACTTTTTATGTCTTACTATACTATGATGTTTTTTCACCTTTTTATGTCTTACTGTACTATGATGTTTTTTCACCTCTTTATGCCTAACATTAATATGAGTTTTATGTCATTTTTATGACTTTCTATACTATGACGTTTTATGCCATTTGTATGACTTACTATACTATAATGTTTTTTCACCTTTTTATACCTTACTATACTATGACGTTTTATGCCTTACTATACTAAGACGTTTTATGCCTTACTACGCTATGACGTTTTTTCACCTTTTTATGCCTTACAATACTATGACATTTTATGCCTTACTATACTATGTTGTTTTTTCACCTTTTTATGCCTTACTATTCTATGACGTTTTATGCCTTACTATACTATGATGTTTTTTCACCTTTTTATGCTTTACTATACTATGACGTTTAATGTCTTATTATACTATGATGTTTTTTCACCTTTTTATGCCTTACTGTACTATGATGTTTTTTGACCTCTTTATGCCTTACTATACTATGACGTTTTATGTCTTACTATACTATGATGTTTTTTCACCTTTTTATGTCTTACTGTACTATAATGTTTTTTCACCTCTTTATGCCTTACTATGCTATGATGTTTTTTCACCTTTTTATGCCTTACTATACTATGACGTTTTATGCC
>NW_019506322.1:0-522 GCF_002814215.2 Seriola lalandi dorsalis
GCTGTCTTTCGAAAAGGAACTGACCGCTTCACTGCAATATAGTGACATTTTTAAAGTGTTCAACTCCAAACCTCGCCGTCTCAAGCTGTAAAAGCGCCAAAGTTATATAGATCTATTTCTGAGCTGTGAGCCGTTAACTTGCATTATCTAAATAATCAGTAATGTTCCCATTGTTAATTGGAATTGTTCCGTCTCTCTCTCTCTCTCTCTCTCTCTCTCTCCCCGTTTCGATCTGAGTTGTAACATTGTTGCTTGGTTGGTTAAATAAATGGAGGGAGACAAAACCTCCAAAGATATATTTCCGTTTGGATATGTTTTGTGTAGTCAATAAGAGAGAGAAATGAAATCTGCTGAGTTATAGGTCCTTGTCCAGTTCAGCACTGAGCTGAGGGCATCGACAAAGGAGCCACTCAGGTGAAGAGTCACGGATGCCGTTGCAGGTTGCAGCACGGTGCTGTGTTTTTCCTTTTTTTAATTGGCCCATCCATTTTTCTGTAGGCCCACCCATTCACAAAATCCTGG
>NW_019506323.1:0-607 GCF_002814215.2 Seriola lalandi dorsalis
TTTAGATATTTTAATTAGTCAACATACATATATGTCAAAATTGTTTTTTTTATTTTTATATTTTTAATGTCTTGTTTTGTGTTTCTAAATGTTTTTATGTTAAAGACCCTTTTAGTCATTATTAAATAACTATTGAAGTGTTGAGGTTGTACATCACCTGATTTGGTGCAAAGCCGGCATTATGAGGAACAAAGAGCGTGACCTCAGACTTCCTGTGAGAAAGAAATTCAACGAGCTGTTTGCCACCTGAGGTCGAGCCGCTGTAATCCAACAGCAACTACAGAGAGAGAGAGAGAGAGAGAGAGAGAGAGAGAGAGAGAGAGAGAGAGAGAGAGAGAGAGAGAGAGATGGAGAGGACAGCGAAGTTATTTAGATTTACAGTCAAGACATAAAATCCATCCGTGATAGTCCATCTGTGATTCACGCTTATATTTTGTAAAATCCTGCAACTATTACAACACACAAACACATCACAAATTTAGAGTTTTGAACAGAGGATCCAAAGTTAATAAGTTGAACAGACCACAGAGGTAAATTACAGTGCATGGACCTGGTTCAGGTCAGCTCAGGTCATCTGGTTTTTGGGAGTACAAATATCGACTTCTGT
>NW_019506324.1:0-512 GCF_002814215.2 Seriola lalandi dorsalis
TTTTTATGACTTTTTATGCCTTACTATACTATTATGTTTTTATGACTTTTTATGCCTTACTAAACTATGATGTTTTTATGACTTTTTATGCCTTACGACATTTTTATGACTTTTTATGCCTTACTATACTATGATGTTTTTATGACTTTTTTTGCAATACTATACTATGAAGTTTTTATGACTTTTTATGCCTTACTATACTATGAAGTTTTTATGACTTTTTATGCCTTACTATACTATTATGTTTTTATGACTTTCTATAACATGACATTTTAATGACTTTTTATGCCTTACTATACTATTATGTTTTTATGACTTTTTATGCCTTACTATACTATTATGTTTTTATGACTTTTTATGCCTTACTAAACTATGATGTTTTTATGACTTTTTATGCCTTACGACATTTTTATGACTTTTTATGCCTTACTATACTATGATGTTTTTATGACTTTTTTTGCAATACTATACTATGAAGTTTTTATGACTTTTTATGCCTTACTATACTATGA
>NW_019506325.1:0-660 GCF_002814215.2 Seriola lalandi dorsalis
GTTTCTTCTTCAGAAGTTTCACGTACGCACGTGAAAGTTTTGCGTGCACAACAAAGTACTGGGTGCACTGAAAAATAAGTCAGTACATTAACACACACAAGCAGCCTGTGTTAAGATGGTGGGGTGTGTGAATGCGCAGTGTGTATATGCATGGTTTTCTGTGTGTATGTGAAGTTTTCAATGTGTATGTGGTTAATTTGGTGTGTATGTGCACACTCGGCCTCCCATAAATAAGCCTACTTATTGGTGTGCACCAGAAACTTCTCGTGAGCACACGAAACTTTCATGTGCACATGCGAAAGTTTCTGTTGCACACCAGAAACTCAAAAGTGTTCCCCCCCCCCCCCCATGTCCCCTTAGGGACTCCATATATTTGACACTTCAATACCATATCACAGCTTCCTATGATACAACGAAGCCCATTTTCAAAGACGCTAGCTTGCCTGTTGTTGCGGTGTTTGCAGCACCGACTTTGCTTTCTGCACACAGTTTGCTTTCTGCCAGCTAAACCGAATCCTCTGACTGTTTTTTGGCCTTTGTATGAATTGCTGCTGTACTCCGCGAGGGGAAAACAAAGATGCGCTTCTGAGCTGAACAGCAAGAGTGCTGCTGCCGTGGTTACGAGGCCTCTCCCCCTGACGATCGGATCATGCTGTATTC
>NW_019506326.1:0-581 GCF_002814215.2 Seriola lalandi dorsalis
CATTGTATAGTAAGGCATAAAAACGTCATAGTATAGTAAGGCATAAAAAGTCATAAAAACATCATAGTATAGTAAGGCATAAAAACGTCATAGTATAATAAGGCATAAAAAGTCATAAAAACGACATAGTATAGTAAGGCATAAAAACGTCATAAAAACGACACAATATAGTGAGGCATAAAAACGACATAGTATAGTAGGGTATAAAAATGTCATAGTATAGTAAGGCACAAAAAGTCAAAAAACATCATAGTATAGTAAGGCATAAAAACGCCATAGTATAGTAAGGCATAAAAATGTCATAGTATTGTAGGGCATAAAAAGTCATAAAAACGACATAGTATAGTAAGGCATAAAAAGTCATAAAAACGACATAGTATAGTAAGGCATAAAAAGTCATAAAAACAACATAGTATAGTAAGGCATAAAAAGTCATAAAAACATCATAGTATATAGTAAGGCATAAAAACGTCATAGTATAGTAAGGCATAAAAAGTCATAAAAATGACATAGTATAGTAAGGCATAAAAAGTCATAAAAACATCATAGTATATAGTAAGGCATAAAAAGTCATAAAAACG
>NW_019506327.1:0-789 GCF_002814215.2 Seriola lalandi dorsalis
GTAAAAAAGAATATCATAGTATAGTAAGGCATAAAAAGGCATAAAAACGTCATAGTATAGTAAGCCATAAAAAGTCATAAAAACGTCATAGTATAGTAAGGCATAAAAAGTCATAAAAAAGTCATAGTATAGTAAGGTGTAAAAAGTCATAAAAATGTCATAGTATAGTAAGGCATAAAAAGGCATAAAAACGTCATAGTATAGTAAGGCATAAAAAGTCATAAAAAAGTCATAGTATAGTAAGGTGTAAAAAGTCATAAAAATGTCATAGTATAGTAAGGCATAAAAAGGCATAAAAACGTCATAGTATAGTAAGGTGTAAAAAGTCATAAAAGCGTCATAGTATAGTAAGGCATAAAAAGGCATAAAAACGTCATAGTATAGTAAGGTGTAAAAAGTCATAAAAACGTCATAGTATAGTAAGGCGTAAAAAGGCATAAAAGCGTCATAGTATACTAAGGCGTAAAAAGGCATAAAAGCGTCATAGTATAGTAAGGCATAAAAAGTAAAAAAGAATATCATAGTATAGTAAGGCATAAAAAGTCATAAAAATGTCATAGTATAGTAAGGCATAAAAAGTCATAAAAATGTCATAGTATAGTAAGGCATAAAAAGTCATAAAAATGTCATAGTATAGTAAGGCATAAAAAGTAAAAAAAAATATCATAGTATAGTATGGCTAATAATATCATAGTATAGTAAGGCATAAAAAGTAAAAAAAAATATCATAGTATAGTATGGCTAATAATATCATAGTATAGTAAGGCATAAAAAGTAAAAAAAAATATC
>NW_019506328.1:0-542 GCF_002814215.2 Seriola lalandi dorsalis
GCCTTACTATACTATGACGTTTTTATGACTTTTTATGCCTTACTATACTATGACTTTTTATGCTTTACTATACCATGTCATTTTTATGACTTTTTATGACTTACGATACTATGACTTTTTATGCCTTACAATACTATGTCGTTTTTATGACTTTTTATGCCTTACTATACTATGACTTTTTATGCCTTGCTATACTATGTAATTTTTATGATTTTTTATGACTTATGATACTATGACTTTTTATGCCTTGCTATACTATGTAATTTTTATGATTTTTATGACTTATGATACTATGACTTTTTATGCCTTACTATACTATGTCGTTTTTATGACTTTTTACTCCTTACTATACTATGTCATTTTTATGACTTTTTATGCCTTACTATACTATGACCTTTTTTTGCTTTACTATACTATGATGTTCTTATGACTTTTTATGCCTTGCTATACTATGCCGTTTTTTTGCCTTACTATACTATGACGTTTTTATGACTTTTTATGCCTTACTATACTATGACGTTTTTATGACTTTTTATGCCTTA
>NW_019506329.1:0-593 GCF_002814215.2 Seriola lalandi dorsalis
AAAAAACCTCATAGTATAGTAGGGCATAAAATGACAAAAAAAGTCATAATATAGTGAACAGAAAAAGGTCATAGTATAGAAAGGCATAAAAATGTCATAGCATAGTAAGGCATAGAAATGTCAAAAAACGTCATAGTATAGAAAGGCATAAAAATGTCATAGCATAGTAAGGCATAGAAATGTCAAAAAACGTCATAGTATAGTAAGGCATAAAATCGTCATAGTACAGCAAGGCATAAAAATGTCATAGTATAGTAAGGCAAAAAAATGCCAAGAAATGTCATAGTATAGTAAGGCATAAAAATTTCAAAAAACCCTCATACTATAGTAAGGCATAAAAATGACAAAAAACATCATAGTATACTAAGGCATAAAATCGTCATAGTACAGCAAGGCATAAAAATGTCATAGTATAGTAAGGCATAAAAAGGTCAAAGAACATCATAGTACAGTAATACATAAAAATTTCAAAAGAACCTCATAGTATAGTGAGGCATAAAAGGATCTTAGTATAGTAAGGCATAAAAATTTAAAAAAAACGTCATAGTATATTAAGGCATAAAAAGGTCATACTATAGTTAGGCATAAAAATT
>NW_019506330.1:0-656 GCF_002814215.2 Seriola lalandi dorsalis
CTATACTATCTAGTTTGATGCCTGACCATACTATGACGTTTGTATAACATTTTATGCCTTAAAATACCACGTTGTATTTTTGACCTTTTTTGCCATACTATACTATTTTGTTTCATTGGCATTTTTATGCCTAATTATATTATTTCATCTGATGCCTAGCCATACTATGACGTTTTTATGACCTTTTATGCCTTAATATGCTATGTTGTATTTTTGATGTTTTTTGGTATTTTTCTGCCATAATAATTTTTGCTGATTCTTGGCATTTTATGCCTTACTATACTATCTAGTTTGATGCCTGACCATACTATGACGTTTTTATGACCTTTTATGCCTTAATATGCTATGTTGTATTTTTGATGTTTTTTGCCATACTATACTATGACGTTTTTTGGTATTTTTCTGCCATACTATTTTTTGCCGATTCTTGGCATTTTATGCCTTACTATACTATCTAGTTTGATGCCTGACCATACTATGACGTTTTTATGACCTTTTATGCCTTAATATGCTATGTTGTAATTTTGACGTTTTTTGCCATACTATACTATACCGTTTTTTGGCATTTTTCTTCCATAAAATATTTTGCCGTTTCTTGGACTTTTATGCCTTAATATACTATCTAGTTTGATGCCTGACCATACTATGACGTTTTT
>NW_019506331.1:0-615 GCF_002814215.2 Seriola lalandi dorsalis
AAATGCCAAAAATGTCATAGTATAGTATGGCATAAAACGTCAAAAAAACATCATAGTTTATTAAGGCATAAAAAGCCATAAAAACAACATAGTATGCTAAGGCATAGAACAACAGAGTATAGTAAGTCATAAAAATGCCAAAAAATAACATAGTATAGTATGGTATAAAATGTCAAAAAAACATCATAGTTTATTGAGGCATAAAAAGTCATAAAAACAACATAGCGTGCTAAGACATAGAACAACAGAGTAAAGTAAGTCATAAAAATGCCAAAAAATAACATAGTATAGTATGGCATAAAATGTCAAAAAAACATCATAGTTTATTGAGGCATAAAAAGTCATAAAAACAACATAGCGTGCTAAGGCATAGAACAACAGAGTATAGTAAGTCATAAAAATGCCAAAAAATGATATGGTATGGTAAGGCATAAAATTGACAAAAAACGTCATAGTATAGTATGGCATAAAACGTCAAAAAAACATCATCCTATATTAAGGCATAAAAAGTCATAAAAACAGCATAGTATGCTAAGGCATACAACAACAGAGTATAGTAAGTCATAAAAATGACAAAAAATGATATAGTATGATAAGGCATAAAATTGACAAAAA
>NW_019506332.1:0-443 GCF_002814215.2 Seriola lalandi dorsalis
TTTGTGTTTGTTTTGCCTCTTTGTGTTTGTTCTGTCCCTTTGTGTTGTCTTCTGTCTCTTTGTGTTTGTTTTGTCTCTGTGTGTTTGTTCTGTCTCTTTGTGTTTGTCTTCTGTCTCTTTGTGTTTGTCTTCTGTCTCTTTGTGTTTGTTCTGTCTCTTTGTGTTTGTTCTGTCTCTTTGTGTTTGTTTTGTCTCTGTGTGTTTGTTCTTCCTCTTTGTGTTTGTCTTCTGTCTCTTTGTGTTTGTTCTGTCTCTTTGTGTTTGTTTTGTCTCTGTGTGTTTGTTCTTCCTCTTTGTGTTTGTCTTCTGTCTCTTTGTGTTTGTTCTGTCTCTTTGTGTTTGTCTTCTGTCTCTTTGTGTTTGTTTTGTCTCTTTGTGTTTTTTCTGTCTCTTTGGGTTTGTTTTGTCTCTGTGTGTTTGTCTTCTGTCTCTTTGTGTTTGTT
>NW_019506333.1:0-592 GCF_002814215.2 Seriola lalandi dorsalis
TTTTTATGCCTTACTATACTATGACATTTTTTGATGTTTTTACGCCTTACTATACTATGACATTTTTTGACGTTTTAATGCCTTACCATACTATGACATTTTTTGATGTTTTAATGCCTTACTATACTATGACGTTTTTTGACGTTTTTATTCCTTACTATACTATGACGTTTTGTTTCACATTTTTATGCCTTACTATACTATGACATTTTTAGATGTTTTTACGCCTTACTATACTATGAAATTTTTTGACGTTTTAATGCCTTACTATACTATGACGTTTTTTGATGTTTTTATTCCTTACTATACTATGACGTTTTGTTTCACATTTTTATGCCTTACTATACTATGACATTTTTAGATGTTTTTACGCCTTACTATACTATGAAATTTTTTTACGTTTTTATGCCTTACTATACTATGACATTTTTTGACGTTTTTATTCCTTACTATACTATGACATTTTTTGACGTTTTTATGCCTTACTATACTATGACATTTTTTGACGTTTTTATGCCTTACTATACTATGACATTTTTTGACGTTTTAATGCCTTACTATACTATGACATTTTTTGACGTTTTTATTCCTT
>NW_019506334.1:0-2805 GCF_002814215.2 Seriola lalandi dorsalis
TAGTAAGGCATAAAAAGTCATAAAAACGTCATAGTATAGTAAGGCATAAAAAGTCATAGTATAGTAAGGCATAAAAAGTCATAAAAATGTCATAGTATGTTAAGTCAAAAAAAGTCATAAAAACGTCATAGTATAGTAAGGCATAAAAACGTCATAGTATAGTATGGCATAAAAACGTCATAGTATAGTATGGCATAAAAAGTCATAAAAATGTCATAGTATTGTATGGAATAAAAAGTTATAGTACGGTAAGGCATAAAAATTCATAAAAATGTAATGTAGAGTAAGGCATAAAAAGTCATAAAAACATCATAGTATAGTATGGCATGAAAAGTCATAGTATAGTAAGGCATGAAAAGTCATAAAAAGTCATCGTATAATAAGGCATAAAAAGTCATAAAAACGTCATAGTATATTATAGCATAAAAACATCATAAAAAGTAATAGTATAGTATGGCAAAAAAAGTCATAGTATAGTAAGGCATAAAGACGTCATGAAAACGTCAATTTGTTGTATGGCATAAAAACATCATAGTATAGTATGGCATAAAAATTCATAAAAACGTCAATGTATAGTATGCCATAAAGAGTCATAGGATAGTAGGGCATAAAAAGTCATAAAAACGTCATAGTATAGTAAGGCATAAAAAGCCATAAAAACGTCATAGTATAGTAAGTCATAAAAAGTCATAAGAACGCCATAGTATTGTATGGCATAAAAAGTCATAGTATAGTAAGGCATAAAAAGTCATAAAAATGTCATATTATAGTATGGCATAAAAAGTCATAAAAATGTCATATTATAGTAAGGCATAAAAAGTCATAGTATACTAAGGCATAAAAAGTCATAAAAATGTCATAGTATAGTATGGCATAAAAAGTCATAAAAATGTCATATTATAGTAAGGCATAAAAAGTCATAGTATACTAAGGCATAAAAAGTCATAAAAATGTCATAGTATAGCATGCCATAAAGAGTCATAGGATAGTAAGGCATAAAAAGTTATAAAAACGTCATAGTATAGTAAGGCATAAAAGTCATAGTATAGTAAGGCTTAAAAATTCATAAAAATGTCATAGTATAGTAAGGCATAAAAAGTCATAGTATAGTATGGCATAAAAAGTCATAAAAACGTCATCGTATTGTATGCCATAAAAAGTCATAGTATAGTAAAGCATGAAAACTGATAAAAACTTCATAGTATTGTAAGGCATAAAAAGTCATAAAAACGTCTTAGTATTTAATGGCATAAAAAGTCATAGTATAGTAAGGTATAAAAAGTCATAGTATAGTAATGCATAAAAAGTCATAAAAATATCATAGTATAGTAAGGTATAAAAAGTCATAGTATAGTAATGCATAAAAAGTCATAAAAATATCATAGTATAGTAAGGCATGAAAAGTCATAAAAATGTCAAAGTATTGTATGGCATAAAAAGTCATAGTATAGTAAGGCATAAAAGGTCATAAAAATGTCATATTATAGTAAGGTATAAAAAGTCATAAAAACATTATAGTATAGTATGGCATTAAAGCTCATAAGAACGTCATAGTATAGTAAGGCATAAAAAGTCATAAAAATGTCATATTATAGTAAGCCATAAAAAGTCTTAGTATAGTAAGCCATAAAAAGTAATAGTGTAGTAAGGCATAAAAGGTCATAAAACCTCATAGTATAGTATGGCATAAAAGGTCATAAAACCTCATAGTATAGTATGGCATAAAAAAGTCATAGTATAGTATGGCATGAAAAGTCATGAAAATATTAAAGTATAATAAGGCATAAAAACATCATAAAAATTTCATAGTATAGTATGGCATAAAAAGTCGAAGTATAGTAAGGTATAAAAAGTCATTAAAATGTGATAGTATAGTAAGGCATAAAAAGTCATAGTATAGTAGGGCATAAAAAGTCATAGTATAGTAAGGCATAAAATGTCATAGTATAGCAAGGGATAAAAAGTGATAAAAACGTCATAGTGTTTTATAGCATAAAAAGTCATAGTATATTAAGTCATAAAAAGTCATAGTATACTAAGGCATAAAAAGTCATAAAACTGTCATAGTATAGTAAGGCATAAAAAGTAAAAAAAACGTCATAATATAGTATGGCATAAAAAGTAATAAAAACGTCATAGTATACTATGAGATGAAAAGTCATAAAAATATCATAGTATAATAAGGCATAAAAACATCATAAAAATGTCATAGTATCGTATGGCATAAAAAGTCGAAGAATAGTCAGGTATAAAAAGTCATTAAAATGTCATAGTATAGTAAGGCATAAAAAGTCATAGTTTAGTAGGGCATAAAAAGTCATAAAAACGTCACAGTATAGTATGGCATAAAAGGTCATAGTATAGTAAGGCATAAAAATGTCATAGTATAGCAAGGAATAAAAAGTCATAAAAACGTCATGGTATTGTATGGCATAAAAAGTCATAGTATACTAATTCATAAAAAGTCATAGTATACTAAGTTATAAAAAGTCATAAAAACGTCATAGTACTGTAAGGCATAAAAATGTCATAGTGTAGCAAGGCATAAAAATAAAAACGTCATAGTATACTATGAGATGAAAAGTCATAAAAATATCATAGTATAATAAGGCATAAAAACATCATAAAAATGTCATAGTATCGTATGGCATAAAAAGTCGAAGAATAGTCAGGTATAAAAAGTCATTAAAATGTCATAGTATAGTAAGGCATAAAAAGTCATAGTTTAGTAGGGCATAAAAAGTCATAAAAACGTCATAGTATTGTATGGCATAAAAAGTCATAGTATACTAAGTCATAAAAAGT
>NW_019506335.1:0-561 GCF_002814215.2 Seriola lalandi dorsalis
GTCATAGTATAGTAAGGCATAAAAAATGTCATAAAACATCATAGTATAGTAAGGCATAAAAAATGTCAAAAATGTCATAGTATAATAAGGCATAACAAATGTCAGTATAGTAAGGCATAAAAAATGTCAAAAATGTCATAGTATAATAAGGCACAAAAATATCAAAAATGTCTTAGTATAATAAGGCATAAAAAATGTCAGTATAGTAAGCCATAAAGAATATCAAAAAACATCATAGTATAGTAAGGCATAAAAAATGTCATAAAATGTCATAGTATAGTAAGGCATAAAAAATATCATAAAACGTCATAGTATAGTAAGGCATAAAAAATGTCATAAAATGTCATAGTATAGTAAGGCATAATAAAATATCATAAAACGTCATAGTATAGTCAGGCATAAAACATGTTAAAAATGTCATAGTATAGTAAGGCATAAAAAATGTCAAAAATGTCATAGTATAATAAGGCATAAAAAATGTCAGTATTGTAAGGCATAAAGAATATCAACAAACGTCATAGTATAGTAAGGCATAAAAAATATCAAAAATGTCATACTATA
>NW_019506336.1:0-732 GCF_002814215.2 Seriola lalandi dorsalis
ATAAAAAGTCATAAAAACAACACAGTATACTAAGGCATAAAATGTCATAAAAACGACATAGTATAGTAAGGCATAAAAAGTCATAACAGCGACATGGTATTGCATGGCATAAAACGTCATAGTATAGTAAGGCATAAAAAGTCATAAAAACAACACAGTATACTAAGGCATAAAATGTCATAAAAACGACATAGTATAGTAAGGCATAAAAAGTCATAACAGCGACATGGTATTGCATGGCATAAAACGTCATAGTATAGTAAGGCATAAAAAGTCATAAAAACAACACAGTATACTAAGGCATAAAATGTCATAAAAACGACATAGTATAGTAAGGCAGAAAAAGTCATAAAAACGACATAGTATAGTAAGGCAGAATAAGTGATAAAAATGACATAGTATTGTATGGTATAAAATGTCATAGTATAGTAAGGTATCAAAAGTTTTAAAAACGACATTGTATAGTAAGGCATAAAAAGTCATAGTATAGTAAGGCATAAAAAGTCATAAAAACGTCATAGTATAGTAAGACATAAAAAGTCATAAAAACGACATAGTATAGTAAGGCATATAAAGTCATGAAAACGACATAGTATTTTATGGCATAAAACATCATAGTATAGTAAGGCATAAAAAGTCATAAAAACGACATAGTATACTAAGGCATAAAAAGTCATAAAAACGTCATAGTATAGTAAGGCATAAAACATCATAGTATAGTAAGGCATAAAA
>NW_019506337.1:0-685 GCF_002814215.2 Seriola lalandi dorsalis
ATGCCCAAAAAACGTCAAAGTATAATAAGGCTTAAAAATGCCAAAAAATGTCATAGTACAGTAAGGCATAAAACGTCATAAAATATCGTAGTATAATAAGTCATAAAAAATCATAGTATAACAAGGCATAAAAAGTCAAAATATAGTAAGGCTTAAAAATGGAAAAAAATCTCATAGTATAGTAGGGTACAAAACGTCATAGTATAGTAAGGCATAAAAATGCCAAAAAACATCATAGTATAGTAAGGCATAAAAATGCCATAAAACGTGATAGTGTAGTAAGGCTTAATAGGGCTAAAAAACGACATTGTATAGTAAGGCATAAAAAGTCATAAAATATCATAGTATAATAAGTTATGAAAAAGTCATAGTATAGTAAGGCATAAAATGACAAAAAATGTCATAGTATAGTAAGGCATAAAAATGCCAAAAAAAAGTCATAGTATAATAAGGCCCAAAAATGCCAAAAAAGGCATAGTACAGTAAGGTATAACACGTCATGGTATAATAAGGCATAAAAATGCCAAAAAACGTCATAATATAGTAAGGCATAAAAAGTCATAGTATAGTAAGGCTTAAAAATGCCAAAAAACATCATAGTATAGTAAGGCATAAAAAGTCATAAAAAGTCATTATATAATAAGTTATGAAAAAGTCATGGAATAGTAAGGCATTAAAAATGCCC
>NW_019506338.1:0-569 GCF_002814215.2 Seriola lalandi dorsalis
TAACTCACCCCAACTAATCTTAATTAACTTTAACTAATCCTAACTAACCTCAACTAATCCTAACTAAAAGTAATTTACCTCAACTAGTCCTAATTAATTTCAGCTAATCCTAACTAACCTCAACTAATCCTACCTAAAACTAACTAACCTCAACTAATCTTAACTAACCCTTACTAAAACTAACTCACCCCAACTAATCCTAACTAACCTCAACTAATCCTAACTAACCTCAACTAATCCTAATTAACTTTAACTAATCCTAACTAACTTCAACTAATCCTAACTAACCTCAACTAATCCTAACTAACCTCAACTAATCCTAACTAAAAGTAATTTACCTCAACTAGTCCTACTTAACTTCAGCTAATCCTAACTAACCTCAACTAATCCTACCTAAAACTAACTAACCTCAACTAATCTTAACTAACCCTTACTAAAACTAACTCACCCCAACTAATCCTAACTAACCTCAACTAATCCTAACTAACCTCAACTAATCCTAATTAACTTCAACTAATCCTAACTAACCTCAACTAATCCTAACTAAAAGTAATTTACCTCAACTAGTC
>NW_019506339.1:0-1141 GCF_002814215.2 Seriola lalandi dorsalis
ACTATGACATTTTTATGACTTTTTATGCCTTACTATACTATGACGTTTTTGTGACTTTTTAAGGTTTACTATAATATGTCGATTTTATGACCTTTTTGTGCCTTACTATACTATGTTGTTTTTATGCCTTACTATACTATGAATTTTTATGCCTTACTATACTATGTCGTTTTTTAGACTTTTTATGCCTTACTCTACTATGTCGTTTTTATGCCTAACTGTACTATGAGGTTTTTATGACTTTTTATGCCTTACTATACTATGACGTTTTTATGACTTTTTAAGGTTTACTATAATATGTCGATTTCATGACCTTTTTGTGCCTTACTATGTCGTTTTTATGCCTTACTATACTATGATGTTTTTTGACTTTTTATGCCTTAATAAAATATGTCATTTTTTTTACCTTACTGTACTATGAATTTTTATGCCTTCCTATGCTAATTTGTTTTTATGCCTTACTATGCTATGACTTTTTTATGATCTTTTTGTGCCTTACTATACTATGTCGTTTTTATGCCTTACTATACTATGATCTTTTATGCCTTCCTATACTATGTCGTTTTTATGACTTTTTGTGCCTCACTATACTATGACGATTTTAACACTTTTCATGCCTTGCTGTAGTATGTTGTTTCTATAACTTTTCATGCCTTCCTATAATATGTCGTTTTTATGCCTTGCTATACTATGACTTTTTATGCCTTCCTATACTATGTCGTTTTTATGACTTTTTGTGCCTTACTATAATATGTCGTTTTTATGCCTTATTATACTGTCATTTTTATGCCTTACTATACTATGTCGTTTTTATGCCCTCCTATGCCATGTCTTTTTTATGACTTTTTGTGCCTCACTATACTATGAATTTTTATGCCTTCCTATACTATGTCGTTTTTATGACTTTTTGTGCCTTACTATAATATGTCGTTTTTATGCCTTATTATACTGTCATTTTTATGCCTTACTATACTATGTCGTTTTTATGCCCTCCTATGCCATGTCTTTTTTATGACTTTTTGTGCCTCACTATACTATGAATTTTTATGCCTTCCTATACTATGTCGTTTTTATGACTTTTTTTGCTTCACTATACTATGAAGATTTTAACACTTTTTATGCCTTACTATACTATGACTTT
>NW_019506341.1:0-485 GCF_002814215.2 Seriola lalandi dorsalis
GCCTTACTATGCCATGAGTTTATAATGGGCTCACTAGGTGGTACAGTGGTTAAGGTTGTTGCTTTATAATAAGAAGGTTGTGGGTTTGAATCCTGGGACATTTGGTGTGGACATTGAGAGTTTTTATGCCTAGCTATACTATGACATTTTCTTGAAGTTTTTATGTCTTCATATAGTATAACGTTTTTATGTCTTTTTGTGCCTTCTCGTTCTATAATATTTTTATGCTTTCAAATAGTATGACATTTTTATGCCTTACTATGCTATGACTTTTTTATGACTTTTTGTGCCTTACTATACTATGGCATTTTTTATGGCATACTATTGTATGACTTTTTTATACCTTTTTATGCCTTTCTATATTATGACATTTCATGTCTTACTATGCTATGATGTTTTTATGCATTACTATGCTATGACATTTTTTTGACTTTTTATGCCTTTCTATATTATGACATTTTATGCCTTACTATACTATGACATTT
>NW_019506342.1:0-506 GCF_002814215.2 Seriola lalandi dorsalis
CATAAAAATATCATTCTATAGTAAGGCGTGAAAATACCAAAAAACGTCATAGTATAGTAAGGCATTAAAATAGTAAAAAATGTCATACTATAGTAAGGCATAAAAACATCATACTATAGTAAGTCATAAAAATCCTAAAAAAACATCATAATATAGTAAGGCATAAAAATGTCAAAAACCGTCATATTTTAGTAAGGCATAAAAACATCATAATATAGTAAGGCATAAAAATGTCAAAAACCGTCATATTTTAGTAAGGCATAAAAACATCATAATATAGTAAGGCATAAAAATGTCAAAAACCGTCATATTTTAGTAAGGCATAAAAACATCATAGTATAGTAAGGCATAAAAATAGTAAAAAATGTCATAGTATACTAAGACATAAAAATGCCAAAAAACATCATAGTATAGTAAGGCATAAAACTATCATAGGATAGTAAGGCATGAAAACAGTAAAAAATGTCATAGTATACTAAGACATAAAAATGCCAAAAAACGTCATA
>NW_019506343.1:0-518 GCF_002814215.2 Seriola lalandi dorsalis
GACGTTTTATGCCATACTATACTATGATGTTTTTTGATGTTTTTATGCCTTATTATACTATGACGTTTTATGCCATACTATACTATGACGTTTTTGTATGTTTTTATGCCATAATAAATTATGACATTTTTTGATGTTTTTATGCCTTATTATACTATGACGGTTTATGCCATACTATACTATGACGTTTTTGAAGTTTTTTTGCCATAATATAGTATGATATTTTTTAATGTTTTTATGCCTTATCATACTATGACGTTTTATGCCATACTATACTATGACGTTTTTTGATGTTTTTATGCCTTATTATACTATGACGTTTTATGCCATACTATACTATGACGTTTTTGTATGTTTTTATGCCATAATAAATTATGACATTTTTTGATGTTTTTATGCCTATTATACTATGACGTTTTATGCCATACTATAGCATGACGATTTTTGATGTTTTTATGCCTTATTATACTATGACGTTTTATGCCATACTATAGCATGACGATTTTTGAAATTTTTAT
>NW_019506344.1:0-878 GCF_002814215.2 Seriola lalandi dorsalis
ATGTTTTAATCACCTTTTATGCCTTAATATACTATGATGTTTTTATGATATTTTATGCCATACTATACTATGAGGTTTTTGGGCATTTTTATTACTTACTTCGCTATGTTGTTTGATCTCTTGCCATACTATGACGTTTTTATGACCTTTTATGCATTAATATACTGTGATGTTTTTTTGACGTTTTATGCCATAGTATACTATGACGTTTTTCGGCATTTTTATGACTTTTTATGCTATGACGTTTTTTGGCATTTTTACGACTTAATGTACTCTGTTGTTCTATGCCTTACCATAGTATGATGTTTCTATGACCTTTAATGCTTTAACATGCTCGGATTTTTTTTTGATGTATTATGCCATAGTATACTATGACGTTTTTGGCATTTTTATGACTTACTAAAGTATGACGTTTTTTGGCCTTTTTATGACTTACTATAATCTGTTATTCTATGCCTTACAATTGTATAATGTTTTAATGACCTTTTAAGCCTTAATATACTATGATGTTTTTTTTTTATGTTTTATGCCATACTATACTATGATGTTTTTTTGATGTTTTATGCCTTAATATACTATGATGTTTTTATGATATTTAATGCCATATTATACTATGACGTTTTTGGGCATTTTTATTACTTACTTCGCTATGTTGTTTGATCTCTTGCCATACTATGACGTTTTTATGACCTTTTATGCATTAATATACTGTGATGTTTTTTTGACGTTTTATGCCATAGTATACTATGACGTTTTGCTGCATTTTTATGACTTACTATACTATGATGTTTTTGGGCATTTTCATGACTTAATGTACTCTGTTGTTCTATGCCTTACCATAATTTGATGTTTCTATGACCTTTAATGCTTTAATATGC
>NW_019506345.1:0-535 GCF_002814215.2 Seriola lalandi dorsalis
GACGTTTTTATGCCTTATTATACTATGATGTTTTTTGACATTTTTATGCCTTACTATACTATGATGTTTTTTTTTTACTTTTTATGCCTTAGTATAATATGATGTTTTTTGACATTTTGATGCCTTACTATACTATGACTTTTTTATGCCCCACTATACTGTTGTTTTTTGACGTTTTTATGCCTTACTATACTGACTTTTTTATGCCTTACTATACTATGACTTTTTTTGCCTTACTATACAATGATGTTTTTTTGACATTTTATGCCTTACTATACTATTACCTTTTTGTGCCTTACTATACTATGATGTTTTTTGATGTTTTTATGCCTTATTATACTATTATGTTTTTTGACATTTTTATGCCTTACTATACTATGAAGTTTTTTTTTACTTTTTATGCACTAATATACTATGACCTTTTTTGACATTTTTATGCCTTATTATAATATGACATTTTTATGCCTTACTATACTATGATGTTTTTTGATGTTTTTATGCCTTACTATACTATGATGTTTTTTGACATTTTTAT
>NW_019506346.1:0-460 GCF_002814215.2 Seriola lalandi dorsalis
CCTTATTATACTATGACATTTTTAGGCCTTATTATACTATGACATTTTTATTACTTTTTATGCCTTACTATACCATGACATTTTTATTACTTTTTATACTATGACATTTTTATTACTTTTTATGCCTTACTATACTATGACATTTTTAGGCCTTTTTATACTATGATATTTTTATGCCTTATTATACTATGACATTTATAGGCCTTTTTATACAATGACATTTTTATGCCATATAATAATATGACATTTTTAGGCCTCATTATACTATGACATTTTTATTACTTTTTATGCCTTACTATACTATGACATTTTTATGACTTTTTATGCCTTACTATACTAGGATATTTTTATGACTTTTTATACTATGACATTTTTAGGCCTTTTTATACTATGATATTTTTATGCCTTATTATACTATGACATTTATAGGCCTTTTTATACTATGACATTTTTATGCCTT
>NW_019506347.1:0-951 GCF_002814215.2 Seriola lalandi dorsalis
TATGGCAAAAAAATTGAAAAAATGAAAAAGTATAATAAAGCATTAAAACATCAAAAAACCTCATAATATAGTGAGATACGAAGACGTCATAGTATATTGAGGCCTTAAAAGTGAAAAATACGACATAGTATAGTATGGCAAAAAAGTGAAAAAAAAACGACATAGTATAGTATGGCAAAAAAATTGAAAAAATGACAAAGTATAATAAAGCATAAAACCATCTGAGAATGTTATAGTATGGTAAGGTATGAAGACATCATGGTATAATAAGGCTTTAAAAGTGAAAAAACCACATAGTATAGTATGGCAAAAAAGTGAAAAACGACATAGTATAGTATGGCAAAAAAATTTAAAAAATGACAAAGTATAATAAAGCATAAGACCATCTGAGAATGTTATAGTATGGTAAGGTATGAAGACATCATGGTATAATAAGGCCATAAAAGTGAAAAAAACACATAGTATAGGATAGCAAAAAACGTGAGAAAACGACATAGTATAGTATGACAAAAAAATTGATAAAATGAAAAAGTATAATAAAGCATAAAAACATCAAAAAACTTCATAATATAGTAAGATATGAAGACGTCATAGTATATTGAGGCCTTAAAAGTGAAAAAAAACGAGGTAGTATAGTATGGCAAAAAAGTGATAAAACGACATAGTATAGTATGGCAAAAAAAATTGAAAAAATGAAAAAGTATAATAAAGCATTAAAACATTAAAAAACCTCATAATATAGTAAGATATGAAGACGTCATAGTATATTGAGGCCTTAAGAGTGAAAAATACGACATAGTATAGCATGGCAAAAAAGTGAAAAAACGACATAGTATAGTATGGCAAAAAAATTGAAAAAATGAAAAAGTATAATAAAGCATTAAAACATTAAAAAACCTCATAATATAGTAAGATATGAAGACGTCATAGTATATTGAGGCCTTAAGAGTG
>NW_019506349.1:0-777 GCF_002814215.2 Seriola lalandi dorsalis
AGTATAGTAAGGCATAAAGAGGTGAAAAAACGTCATAGTACAGTAAGGCATAAAACGTCATAGTATAGTAAGGCATAAAAAGGTGAAAAAACAGTATAGTAAGGCATAAAGAGGTGAAAAAAAATCATAGTACAGTAAGGCATAAAAAGGTGAAAAAACATCATAGTATAGTAAGACATAAAACGTCATAGTATAATAAGGCATAAAAATGTGAAAAAACAACATAGTATAGTTAGGCATAAAACGTCATAGTATAGTAAGGCATAAAAATGGCATAAAACGTCAAAGTATAGTAAGGCATAAAAAGGTGAAAAATATCATAGTATGGTAAGACATAAAACGTCATAGTATAGTAAGGCATAAAAAGGTGAAAAAAAACCTTAGTATAGTAAGGCATGAAACGTCATAGTATAGTAAGGCATAAAAATGGCATTAAAACGTCATAGTATAGTAAGGCATAAAGAGGTGAAAAAACATCATAGTACAATAAGGCATAAAATGTCATAGTATAGTAAGGCATAAAAATGGCATTAAAACGTCATAGTATAGTAAGGCATAAAGAGGTGAAAAAACGTCATAGTACAATAAGGCATACAAAGATGAAAAAACATCATAGGCATAAAAATGGCATTAAAACGTCATAGTATAGTAAGGCATAAAGAGGTGAAAAAACATCATAGTATAGTAAGGCATAAAACGTCATGGTATAGTAAGGCATAAAAAGGTGAAAAAATGTCATAATATAGTAAGGCATAAAACGTCATAGTATAGTAAGGC
>NW_019506350.1:0-332 GCF_002814215.2 Seriola lalandi dorsalis
ACGTCATAGTATAGTATGGCATAAAAATGTCAAAAAAATATAGCATTGAAAGGCATAAAAATGTCCAAAAATGTCATAGTATAGTAAGGCATAAAACGTCATAGTATAGTATGGCATAAAAATGTCAAAAAAATATAGCATTGAAAGGCATAAAAATGTCCAAAAATGTCATAGTATAGTAAGGCATAAAACGTCATAGTATAGTATGGCATAAAAATGGCAAAAAACATGATAGTATAGTATTGCATAAAAATGTCAAAAAACGTCATAGTATAGTATGGCATAAAAATGTCAAAAAACGTCATAGTATAGTAAGACTTAAAAATGGCAAA
>NW_019506351.1:0-541 GCF_002814215.2 Seriola lalandi dorsalis
GGAGCCAGCAACTTTACTGTTTTTGTTTCAGTCTTTCTTCAGTGGTGTTTTCAACAGTGACAAATCTCTGGAGAAAAAAAAAAAGTTAGCGACAAGCCAATAACTAGTCAGATATTTTTGAAATGGAGGAGACTAAACCAGAGCTAAACCTCAGCAAGCTAAACCTCAACAAGCTAAACCTCAACAAGCTAAACTTCAGGAAGCTAAACCTCAACAAGCTAAACCTCAACAAGCTAAACCTCAGGAAGCTAAACCTCAACAAGCTAAACCTCAGCAAGCTAAACCTCAGGAAGCTAAACCTCAACAAGCTAAACTTCAGGAAGCTAAACTTCAAACTTGCAGACACAGAGCAACATTAGCTTTCCGATGGAGACGTGTGTGTCCACCTGATGACTGTAAGCTAATGTTCACGCTCTCTTCTGGTCTCCTGCATTATGTCAATGACAGGTCCCGACAAAGATAGCTGTACAAACGTGTGTGTGTCTGTGTTTCAGTGATTTTCCTATCCGGGGCATGCAGATCTACGACGGCCCCATCAACG
>NW_019506352.1:0-714 GCF_002814215.2 Seriola lalandi dorsalis
TGACATGGTATAGTAAGGTATAAAGCACCATAGTATAGTATGGCATAAAAACTCCAAAAAATGACATAGTATAATTAGTCATAAAAAGTCATAAAAACGACATAGCAATGTTAGGCATAAAAAGGACATAGTATAGTAAGGCATAAAAACGACATAGCAATGTTAGGCATAAAAAGGACATAGTATAGTAAGGCATAAAAACTCCAAAAAACAACGTAGTATAGTAAGGCATGAAAAGTAATAAAAACGATATAGTATAATAAAGCATAAAAAGTCATAAAAATGACATGGTATAGTAAGTCATAAAAAAGTCATAGTATAGTAAGGCATAAAAAGTAAAAAAACGACATAGTATAGTAAGTCATAAAAAGTCATAAAAATGACATAGTATAGTAAGGCATAAAAACGACATGGTATAATAAGTCATAAAAAAGTCATAGTATAGTAAGGCATAAAAAGTAAAAAAAAACGACATAGTATAGTAAGGCATAAAAAGTAATAAAAACGACATAGTATAGTAAGGCATAAAAATGACATGGTATAGTAAGGTATAAAGCACCATAGTATAGTAAGGCATAAAAACTCCAAAAAACAACGTAGTATAGTAAGGCATTAAAAGTAATAAAAACTATATAGTATAATAAGGCATAAAAACGACATGGTATAGTAAGTCATAAAAAAGTCATAGTATAGTAAGGCATAAAAAGTAAAAAA
>NW_019506353.1:0-931 GCF_002814215.2 Seriola lalandi dorsalis
ATAGTAAGGCGTAAAAATGTGAAAAAAACGTCATAGTATAGTAAGGCATAAAAATGTGGAAAAACATCATAGTATAGTAAGGCATAAAAATGTGAAAAAACGTCATAGTATAGTATGACAAAAAATGTCATAATATAGTAAGGCATAAAAATTTCAAAAAACATCATAGTATAGTAAGGCATAAAAATGTGGAAAAACATCATAGTATAGTAAGGCATAAAAATGTGAAAAAACGTCATAGTATAGTATGACAAAAAATGTCATAATATAGTAAGGCATAAAAATTTCAAAAAACATCATAGTATAGTAAGGCATAAAAATGTGGAAAAACGTCATAGTATAGTAAGGCATAAAAATGTCATAGTATAGTATGACAAAAAATCTCATAATATAGTAAGGCATAAAAATGTCAAAAAACATCATTGTATAGTAAGGCATAAAAATGTGAAAAAACGTCATAGTATAGTAAGGCATAAAACATCATAATATAGTAAGGCATAAAAATTTCAAAAAACATCATAGTATAGTAAGGCATAAAAATGTGAAAAAACGTCATAGTATAGTAAGGCATAAAAATGTGAAAAAAACGTTATAGTATAGTAAGGCATAAAAATGTGGAAAAACATCATAGTATAGTAAGGCATAAAAATGTGGAAAAAATGTCATATTATAGTAAGGCATAAAAATGTCAAAGTATAGTATGACAAAAAACGTCATAGTATAGTAAGGCATAAAAATGTGAAAAAACGTCATAGTATAGTAAGGCATAAAAATGTGAAAAAAACGTTATAGTATAGTAAGGCATAAAAATGTGGAAAAACATCATAGTATAGTAAGGCATAAAAATGTGGAAAAAATGTCATAGTATAGTAAGGCATAAAAATGTCAAAGTATAGTATGACAAAAAATGTCATAATATAGTAAGGCATAA
>NW_019506354.1:0-1512 GCF_002814215.2 Seriola lalandi dorsalis
GGTAAGGCATAAAATCGTCCTAAAAATGTCATAGTGTATTAAGGCATAAAAAACGTCATAAAAACGTCATAGTGTGGTAAGGCATAAAAACGTCATAAAAACGTCATAATAGTAAGGCATAAAAAGCATCATAGTATAGTAAGGCGTAAAAACATCATAATAATACTATAGTGTATTAAAGCATAAAAGAAAGTCATAGTGTTCTAAGGCATAAAAACGTCATAGTATAGTCAGGCATAAAAACGTCATAAAAATGATCATAGTATAGTAAAGTATAAAAACATCATAAAAAAGTCATAGTATAGTAAGGCATAAAAAACGTCATAGAATAGTAAGACATAAAATATGTCAGTATAATAAGGCATAAAAACATAATTTTATAATAAATCATAAAAAACATCATAGCAGAGTAAGGCATAAAAGCGTCATAAAATGTCATAGTATACTAAGGCATAAAAATGTCATAAAAATGTCATAGTTTATTAAGGCATAAAAACATCATAAAAATGTCATAGTATAATATGGCATAAAAAACATCATAGTATAGTAAGGTATAAAAACATCATAAAAAAGTCATATTATAGTAAAGCATAAAAAACGTCATAGTATAGTAAGGAATAAAATTTCATTGTATAATAAGGCATAAAAAACATTATAAAAACATCATAGTATATTAAGGCATAAAAGCGTCAAAAAAACATCATAGTATAGTAAGGCATATAAAACATCATAATATAGTAAGGCATAAAAAAGTTTTTAAAAAAAAGTCATGGCATAGTAAGGCATAAAAACATCATAAAAATGTCATAATATAATAAGGCATAAAAAACATCATAGTATAGTAGTACATAAAAACGTCATAAAAAACATCATAGTATAGTAAGAAATAAAAAAACGTCATAAAAACATCATAGTATAGTAAGGCATAAAAATGTCATAAAAATGTAATAGAATAGTTAGGCATAAAAAACATCACAGTATAGTAAGGCATAAAAAGGTCATAAAAACTTCATATTATAGTAAATCATAAAAAATGTTATAGTATCTTAAGGCATAAAAATGTCATAAAAATCTCATAGTTTATTAAGGCATTAAAAACCGTCATAGTATAGTAAGGCATAAAAAATGTTATAATGTAATGAGGCACAAAAAAAATTATAAAAACATCATAGTATAGTAAGACATAAAAACATCATAAAAATGTCATCGTATAGTATGGCATAAAAAACATCATAGTACAATAAGGCATAAAAAGGTCATAAAAACTTCATATTATAGTAAATCATAAAAAATGTTATAGTATCTTAAGGCATAAAAATGTCATAAAAATCTCATAGTTTATTAAGGCATTAAAAACCGTCATAGTATAGTAAGGCATAAAAAATGTTATAATGTAATGAGGCACAAAAAAAATTATAAAAACATCATAGTATAGTAAGACATAAAAACATCATAAAAATGTCATCGTATAGTATGGCATAAAAAACATCATAGTACAATAAGGCATAAAAA
>NW_019506355.1:0-517 GCF_002814215.2 Seriola lalandi dorsalis
AAACCAGCCACATTGAATGGTTGACTTGTTGGTCTGATTGTGTTCACTTTTTAATCTTTCTATCATGAAATCACCTTTTCAATAGGGCATAAAAAGTCGAAAAAAAGGACATAGTATATAGTAAGGAATAAAAACGACATAGTATAGTAAGGCACAAAAATGACATAGTATAGTAAGGCATAAAAAGTCAAAAAAACAACATAGTATAGTAAGGCCCAAAAAGTCATAGTATAGTAAGGCATAAAAAGCCAAAAAAACCAACATAGTATAGTAAGGCATAAAAACAACATAGTATAGCAAGGCCCAAAAAGTCATAGTATAGTAAGGCATAAAAAGTCACAAAAAAGTCATAGTATAGTAAGGCATAAAAACGACATAGTATAGTAAGGCATAAAAAGTCACAAAAAAGTCATAGTATAGTAAGGCATAAAAATGACATAGTATAGTAAGGCATAAAAAGTCACAAAAAAGTCATAGTATAGTAAGGCATAAAAAGTAAAAAAAACGACATAGTATA
>NW_019506356.1:0-787 GCF_002814215.2 Seriola lalandi dorsalis
AATCAAACAACATGGTATAATAAGTCATAAAATGTTAAAAAAACAGTGTAGTATATTATGGCATAAAAGGTCATAACAACGTCATAGGATGGCAAGGAATCAAACAACATGGTATAATAATTCATAAAAATGCCAAAAAATGTCATAGTATAGTATGGCAAAAAGTGTCGAAAAAACAACATAGTATATTAAGGTATAAAAGGTCATAACACCGTCCTAGGATGGCAAGGAATCAAACAACATGGTATAATAAGTCATAAAAATGCCAAAAACATCACAGTACAGTAAGTCATAAAAATGCCAAAAAACGTCATAGTATAGTATGGCAAAAAATGGCAAAAAAACAATGTAGTATATTAAGGCATAAAAGGTCATAACAACATAATAGGATGGCAAGGAATCAAACAACATGGTATAATAAGTCATAAAAATACCAAAAAAACATCATAGTATAGTATGGCAAGGAATCAAACAACATGGTATAATAAGTCATAAAAATACCAAAAAAACATCATAGTATAGTATGGCAAAAAATGTCGAAAAAACATCATAGTATAGTATGGCAAAAAATGGCAAAAATGGCAAAAAAACAATGTAGTATATTAAGGCATAAAAGGTCATAACAATGTCATAGGATGGCAAGGAATCAAACAACATGGTATAATAAGTCATAAAAATTCCAAAAAACTTCATAGTATAGTGCGTCATAAAAATGCCAAAAAACGTCATAGTATAGTAAGTCATAAAATTGCCAAAAAACGTCATAGTATAGAAAGTCATGTAAATA
>NW_019506357.1:0-1156 GCF_002814215.2 Seriola lalandi dorsalis
CATAAAAATGTCATAGTATAGTAAGTCATAAAAAGTCCTGAAAATGTCATAGTATAGTAAGGCATACAAAGTCATAAAAATTACATAGTATAGTAAGGCATAAAAATGTCATAGTATAGTAAGTCATAAAAAGTCATGAAAATGTCATAGTACAGTAAGGCATAAAAAGTCAAAAAATGTCATAGTATAGTAAGGCATAAAATGTCAAGATACGTCATAATATACTAAAGCGAAAAAAGTCATAAAAATGTCATAGTATAGTAAGGCATAAAATGTCAAGAAACGTCATAGTATACTAAGGCAAAAAACGTCATAAAAACATCATAGTATAATAAGTCATAAAAAGTCATAAAAACGACATAGTATACTATTGAGTCATAAAAAGTTATAAAAATTACATAGTATAGTAAGGCATAAAAATGTCATAGTATAGTAAGTCATAAAAAATCATAAAAATGTCATAGTATAGTAAGGCATAAAATGTCATAAAAACGTCATAGTATAGTAAGGCATAAAATGTCATAAGAATGTCATTGTATAGTAAGTCATACAAAGTCATAAAAATGTCATAGTATAGTAAGTCATAAAAAGTCATAAAAACGACATAGTATAGTAAGGCATAAAATGTCATAGGAATGTCATTTTATAGTAAGGCATAAAATGTCATAAAAACGTCATAGTATAGTAAGGCAAAAAACATCATAAAAATGTCATAGTATAGTCAGACATATAAACGACATAGTATAGTAAGGCACAAAAATGACAAAATAGTAAGGCATAAAAAGTCATGAAAATGTCATAGTTTGGTGAGGCATATAAACAACATAGAATAGTAAAGCATAAAAAGTCATAAAAATGTAAGAGTATAGTAAGTCATAAAAAGTCATAAAAATTACATAGTATAGTAAGGCATAAAAATGTGATAGTATAGAAAGACATAAAATGTCAAAAAAACATCATAGTATAATAAGTCATAAAAAGTCATAAAAACGACAGTATACTAAGCCAAAAAACGTCATAAAAATGTCATAGTATAGTCAGACATATAAACGACATAGTATAATAAGGCACAAAAATGACAAAATAGTAAGGCATAAAAAGTCATGAAAATGTCATAGAATAGTCAGACATATAAACGACATAGTATAATAAGGCA
>NW_019506358.1:0-488 GCF_002814215.2 Seriola lalandi dorsalis
AAAAACATCATAGTATAGTAAGGCATGAAATGTCATAAAAACGTCATAGTATTGTAAGGCAAACAAACGTTAAAAAATGTCATAGTATAGTAAGGCATAAAAACGTCATAGTATAGTATGGCATAAAACGTCATAAAAACGTCATAGTATATTTTGGCATAAAATGTCATAAAAATGTCATAGTATAGTATGGCATAAAACGTCATAAAAACGTCATAGTATAGTATGGCATAAAATGTCATAAAAACGTCATAGTATAGTATGGCATAAAACGTCTTAAAAACGTCATAGTATATTAAGGCATAAAATGTCATAAAAACGTCATAGTATTGTAAGGCAAAGAATTGTCAAAAAAGGTCATCGTATAGTAGGCATAAAAACGTCATAGTATATTTTGGCATAAAATGTCATAAAAACGTCATAGTATAGTATTGCATAAAACGTCATAAAAACATCATAGTATATTAAGGCATAAAACATCATAAAAA
>NW_019506359.1:0-714 GCF_002814215.2 Seriola lalandi dorsalis
GCTGCCTTCATCACAGTCCTCTTCTTCCTCCTCCTCCTCCTCCTCCTCCTCCATGCCAGACTCAGACTCTGGCTGCCTTCATCACAGTCCTCTTCCTCCTCCTCCTCCTCCTCCTCCTCCTCCATGCCAGACTCAGACTCTGGCTGCCTTCATCACAGTCCTCCTCCTCTTCTTCTTCCTCCTCCTCCTCCTCCTCCTCCTCCTCCTCCATCCCAGACTCAGACTCTGGCTGCCTTCATCACAGTCCTCCTCCTCTTCTTCTTCCTCCTCCTCCTCCTCCTCCTCCTCCATGCCAGACTCAGACTCTGGCTGCACCTCCTTCTTCTTCTCTCTGATGGTCACTGCTCCTTTCTCGGCCTGAGAGCCGCTGTCACTGTTGGTCTGTTTCCTTTTGAGAACAGGGACTTTAAAATCATTCTGCTCCATCACGTCTTCATCAGTGTCTCTCACAGTGTCTCTCACAGTGTCTCTTACTGTGTCTCTCACTGTGTCTCTCACTGTGTCTCTCACTGTGTCTCTTACTGTGTCTCTCACAGTGTCTCTCACTGTGTCTCTCACTGTGTCTCTCACTGTGTCTCTCACTGTGTCTCTTACTGTGTCTCTCACAGTGTCTCTCACAGTGTCTCTCACTGTGTCTCTCACTGTGTCTCT
Organism: Seriola lalandi dorsalis; assembly: GCF_002814215.2. Classification (NCBI taxonomy): domain Eukaryota; kingdom Metazoa; phylum Chordata; class Actinopteri; order Carangiformes; family Carangidae; genus Seriola; species Seriola lalandi. Next base: position 652 of record NW_019506359.1, read on the forward strand.
CACAGTGTCCTCTGCTGCTGTGTTTGCAGTGTTCACCACAGTCTGCTCTCCTGCTGCCGTTTC
>NW_019506360.1:0-526 GCF_002814215.2 Seriola lalandi dorsalis
AAAAAAAAAAAAAAAAAAAAAAAAAAAAAAAAAAAAAAAAAAAAAAAAAAAAAAAAAAAAAAAAAAAAATATTGTAATTAAATAATTATATAAGTGTATATATATCTATAATATATATTGTATGTAATAATACTGCTATAATAAATAAATGAACAGGGTAAGATTTAAATGAGAAATTAATGAGATGGAGGGGTGTATTTGGAATTAGAGTTTGGGGCAGGAGAAATAAGTGCTAAAGGTAAAAACATAAGTGCTGGTACAATAAAATTAAAAACATAAGTGCCTGTAATAAATATTAGTAGAATATAAAAAAACATGCATATAATAATATAAGATTAGTAAAACACAAGTGGGAGTTTTTTCCTTTTTACCTGCCCCTATTTCTAAAATTCCAATAAATTAATATTAAAAGTGTTAAGAAGAAAAAAGTAAAATATGCACCTCCCGTCCTGGCGTGGATTCGAACCCCAGTCTGCCGTGTGGCAGACCAGGGCTTAGACCATTCTGTTGTCTCTCAGGTTGAGTT
>NW_019506361.1:0-1255 GCF_002814215.2 Seriola lalandi dorsalis
TTTATGCCTTGTCGTTTTTTTGACTTTTTATGCCTTACTATACTATTTTATTTTTATGCCTTACAATACTATGTCGTTTTTATGCCTATTATGCTTCAATATACTATGTCGTTTTTATGCCTCACTATACTATGACGTTTGTGTGATTTTTTATGCCTTACAATACTATGACATTTTTTTTTACTTTTTATGCCTTACTATACTATGTCGTTTTTGTCACTTTTTATGCCTTACAATACTATGTCATTTTTTTTTTACTTTTTATGCCTTACAATACTATGTGATTTTTTTTTAAACTTTTTATGCCTTACTATAATATATCGTTTTTGTGATGTTTTATGCCTCACTATACAATGTCGTTTTTTAGACTTTTTATGCCTTACAATACTATGTCATTTTTATGACTTTTTATGCCATACAATACTATGTAATATTTGTGACTTTTTATGCCTTGTCGTTTTTGTGACTTTTTATGCCTTACAATACTATGTCGTTTTTTTGACTTTTTATGCCTTACTATACTATGTCGTTTTTATGCCTTACAATACTTTGTCATTTTTTGACTTTTTATGCCTTACTATACTATGTCGTTTTTGTGACTTTTTGTGCCATACTATACTATGTCGTTTTTATGACTTTTTATACCTCACTATACTATGTCGTTTTTGTGACTTTTTATGCCTTACTATACTATGTCATTTTTATGCCTTACAATATTATGTCGTTTTTATGCCTATTATGCGTCAATATACTATGTCGTTTTTATGCCTCCCTATACTATGACGTTTGTGTGACTTTTTATGCCTTACAATATTTTGTCATCTTTTGACTTTTTATGCCTTACAATACTGTGTCATTTTTATGACTTTTTATGCCTTACAATATACTATGTCGTTTTAGCCTCACTATACTATGTCGTTTTTTTGACTTTTTATGCCTTACAATACTATGTCATTTTTATGACTTTTTATGCCTTACAATATACTATGTCGTTTTATGCCTCACTATACTATGTCGTTTTTTTGACTTTTTATGCCTTACAATACTATGTCATTTTTATGACTTTTTATGCCTTACAATATACTATGTCGTTTTATGCCTCACTATACTATGTCGTTTTTTTGACTTTTTATGCCTTACAATACTATGTCATTTTTATGACTTTTTATGCCATACAATACTATGTAATATTTGTGACTTTTTATGCCTTGTCGTTTTTGTGACTTTTTATGCCTTACAATACTATGTCGTTTTT
>NW_019506362.1:0-1355 GCF_002814215.2 Seriola lalandi dorsalis
TTTTTATGCCTTACTATACAATGACATTTTTGTGACTTTTTATGCCTTACTATACTATGTCGTTTTAATGACTTTTTATGCCTTACTATACTATAACGTTTTTATGCCTTTTTATGCCTTACTATACTATGACATTTTTGTGACTTTTTATGCCTCACTATACTATGACATTTTTATGACTTACTATACTATGTTGTTTTAATGTCTTTTTACGCCTTACTGTACTATGACATTTTTATGTCTCACTATAGTAAGACATTTTTATGTCTCACTATACTATGACATTTTTATGCCTTACTATACTATGACATTTTTGTGACTTTTTATGCCTTACTATACTATGACATTTTTATGACTTACTATACTATGTTGTTTTAATGTCTTTTTACGCCTTACTGTACTATGACATTTTTATGTCTCACTATAGTATGACATTTTTATGTCTCACTATACTATGACATTTTTATGCCTTACTATACTATGACATTTTTGTGACTTTTTATGCCTTACTATACTATGACATTTTTGTGATTTTTTATGCCTTACTATACTATGTCATGTTAATGACGTTTTACACCTTACTATACTATGACGTTTTTATGACTTTTTGTGCCTCACTATACCATGACGTTTTTATGCCTTACTATACTATGTCATTTTAATAACATTTTATGCCTAACTAAACTATGACGTTTTCATGACTTTTTATGATTCACTATACTATGACATTTTTATGCCTTACTATACTATAACGTTTTCTTGACTTTTTAGGCCTTACTATACTATGTCATTTCAATGACTTTTATGCCTGACTATACTATGACGTTTTAATGACTTTTTATGCCTCACTATACTATGACATTTTTGTGACTTTTTATGCCTTACTATACTATGACATTTTTGTGACTTTTTATGCCTTACTATACTATGTCATTTTTATGACTTTTTTTGCCTCAATATAGTATGACGTTTTTATGCTTCGCTATTCTATGACATTTTTGTGACTTTTTATGCCTTACTATACTATGACGTTTTTATGGTTTACTATACTATGTCACTTAAATGACTTTTCATGCCTTACTATACTATGACATTTTTATGACTTTTTGTGCCTCACTATAGTATGACGTTTTCGTGACATTTTATGCCTTACTATACTATGTCATTTTAATGACTTTTTATGCCTCACTATACTATGTCATTTTTATGCCTTACTATACTATGACATTTTTATGACTTTTTATGCCTTACTATACTATGACGTTTTTATGCTTTACTATACTATGACATTTTTGTGACTTTTTATGCCTTACTATATTATTTCGTTTCAATTACTTTTTATGCCTTACTATACT
>NW_019506363.1:0-734 GCF_002814215.2 Seriola lalandi dorsalis
CTCCCTGTATAGCACATCATATTAAAGCATCAAGACATCGAAGTATAGTAAGGCCTAAAAATGTAAAAAAAAAATGTCACAGTATAGTATGGCACAAAAACGTCATAGTATAGTATGGCATAAATTTTCAAAAAACGTCATAGTATAGTATGGCCTAAAAATCTAAAAAAAAAAACGTCATAGTATAATATGGCATAAAATGTCAAAAAACATCATAGTATAGTAAGGCCTAAAAATCTAAAAAAAACCCATCATAGTATAGTATGGCATAAAATGTCAAAAAACGTCATAGTATAGTATGGCATAAAATGTCAAAAAACATCATAGTATAGTAAGGCCTAAAAATCTAAAAAAAACGTCATAGTATAGTATGGCATAAATTTTCAAAAAACGTCACAGTATAGTATGGCATAAAAATGTCAAAAAACATCATAGTATAGTATGGCATAAAATGTCAAAAAAACGTCATAGTATAGTATGGCATAAAATGTCAAAAAAACGTCATAGTATAGTATGGCATAAAATGTCAAAAAAACGTCATAGTATAGTATGGCATAAAATGTCAAAAAAACGTCATAGTATAGTATGGCATAAAATGTCAGAAAATGTCATAGTATAGTATGGCATAAAATGTCAAAAAACGTCATGGTATAGTAAGGCCTAAATTTAAAAAAAACGCCATACTATACTATGGCATAAAATGTCAAAAAAACGTCATACTATACTATGGCATA
>NW_019506364.1:0-1271 GCF_002814215.2 Seriola lalandi dorsalis
ATGGCATAAAAATGCTAAAAAACGTCATAGTATAGTATGGCATAAAACCTCAAAAAAACATCATAGTATATTAAGGCTTAAAAGGTCATAAAAACATCATAGTATGGTAAGGCATAAAACGACAGTATAGTATGGCATAAAAATGCTAAAAAACGTCATAGTATAGTATGGCATAAAACCTCAAAAAAACATCATAGTATATTAAGGCTTAAAAGGTCATAAAAACATCATAGTATGGTAAGGCATAAAACGACAGTATAGTATGGCATAAAAATGCTAAAAAACGTCATAGTATAGTATGGCATAAAACCTCAAAAAAACATCATAGTATATTAAGGCTTAAAAGGTCATAAAAACATCATAGTATGGTAAGGAATAAAACATCATGGTATAGTATGACATAAAAATGCTAAAAAAAAACGTCATAGTATAGTATGACATGAAATGTCAAAAAACGTCATAGTATAGTATGGCATTAAACCTCAAAAAAACATCACTCGATATTAAGGCATAAAAGGTCATAAAAACGTCATAGTATGATAAGGCATAAGACGACATAGTATAGTAAGGCATAAAAATGCTAAAAAACATCATGGTATATTATTGCACAAAAATGTCAAAAAACGTCATAGTATAGTATGGCATAAAAATGCTAAAAAACGTCATAGTATAGTATGGCATAAAACCTCAAAAAAACATCATAGTATATTAAGGCATAAAAGGTCATATAAACGTCATAGTATGGTAAAGAATAAAACGACACAGTATAGTAAGGCATAAAAATGCTAAAAAAACGTCATAGTATAGTATGGCATAAAAACATCATGGTATAGTATGACATAAAATATCATTAAAAGATCATAGTATAGTAAGGCATAAAAGATCATAAAAACGTCATAGTATAGTATGGCATAAAACCTCAAAAAAAACATCTCCGTATATTAAGGCATAAAAGGTCATATAAACGTCATAGTATGGTAAGGAATAAAACGACATAGTATAGTAAGGCATAATAATGCTAAAAAAACGTCATAGTATAGTATGGCATAAAAATGTCAAAAAACGTCATAGAATAGTAAGGCATAAAAATGCTAAAAAACATCATAGTATGATAAGGCATAAGACGACATAGTATAGTAAGGCATAAAAATGCTAAAAAACGTCATAGTATAGTATGGCATAAAAATGTCAAAAGACGTCATAGTATAGTATGGCATAAAATATAAAGCAAAAAACATCACTGTTTATTAAGGCATAAAAGGTCATAAAAA
>NW_019506365.1:0-1125 GCF_002814215.2 Seriola lalandi dorsalis
TGTAAAAAAACATCATAGTATAGTAAAGCATAAGAATGGCAAAAAACATCATACTAAAGTATGTCATAAAAACGTCATAGTATAGTAAGCCATAAAAATGGCAAAAAACATCATAGTATAGTAAGCCATAAAAATGGCAAAACATGTCATGAGCCATAAAATGTCATAAAAATGTCATAGTATAGTAAAGCATAAAAATGGCAAAAAACATCATACTAAAGTATGTCATAAAAACGTCATAGTATAGTAAGGCATAAAAATGTCAAACAACATCATAGTATAGTAAGCCATAATATCTAAAAAAAAACATCACAGTATAATAAGGCATGAAAATGGCATAAAAGCGTCATAGTAAGCCATAAAATGTCATAAAAACGTCATAGTATAGTATGCCAAAAAACGTCAAAAAACGTCATAGTATAGTATGCCAAAAAATGTCATAAAAACGTCATAGTATAGTAAGGCATAAAAATGGCAAAAAAATGTCATAATATAGTAAGGCATAAAAACGTCAAAAAACATCATAGTATAGTAAGGCATAAAAACGTCAAAAAACGTCAAAGTATAGTAAGTCATAAAAATGGCAAAAAATGTTATGAGCCATAAAATGTCATAAAAATGTCATACTATAGTAAGGCATAAAAATGTCAAAAAACGTCATAATGTAGTAAGGCATAAAAATGGCAAAACATGTCATGAGCCATAAAATGTCATAAAAATGTCATAGTATAGTAAGGCATAAAAATGTCAAAAAACATCATAGTATAGTAAAGCATAAAAATGGCAAAAAACATCATACTAAAGTATGTCATAAAAACGTCATAGTATAGTAAGGCATAAAAATGGCAAAAAACATCATAGTATAGTAAGCCATAATATCTAAAAAAAAAACATCACAGTATAATAAGGCATGAAAATGGCATAAAAGCGTCATAGTAAGCCATAAAATGTCATAAAAACGTCATAGTATAGTATGCCAAAAAACGTCAAAAAACATCATAGTATAGTATGTCATAAAAGCGTCATAGTATAGTAAGCCAAAAAACGTCAAAAAACATCATAGTATAGTAAAGCATAAAAATGGCAAAAAACATCAGACTAAAATGTCATAAAAACGTCATAGTA
>NW_019506366.1:0-1685 GCF_002814215.2 Seriola lalandi dorsalis
AAGGCATAAAAAGTCATAAAAACGACATACTATAGTAAGGCATAAAAAGTCATAAAAACGACATACTATAGTAAGGCATAAAAAGTCATAAAAACGACATACTATAGTAAGGCATAAAAAGTCATAAAAACGACATACTATAGTAAGGCATAAAAAGTCATAAAAACGACATACTATAGTAAGGCATAAAAAGTCATAAAAACGTCTTAGTATAATAAGGCATTAAAATGTCATAGTATAGTAAGGCATAAAAAGTCATAAAAACGTTATAGTATAGTAAGGCATGAAAATGTCAAAAAACATTATAGTATAGTAAGGCATAAAAATTCATAAAAATGTCATAGTATAGTAAGGCATGAAAATGTCATAGTATAGTAAGGCATAAAAAGTCATAAAAATGTCATACTTTAGTAAGGCATAAAAATGTCAAAAAACATCATGGTATAGTATAAAATATAAAAAAAACGTAAAACCATCATAGTATAGTAAGGCATAAAAATTCATAAAAATGTCATAGTATAGTATGGCATAAAATATCAAAAAACGTAATACTATACGAAGGCATAAAAATGTCATAGAATAGTAAGGCATAAAAAGTCATAAAAACATCTTAGTATAATAAGGCATTCAAATGTCATAGTATAGTAAGGCATAAACAGTCATAAAAACGTTATAGTATAGTAAGGCATGAAAATGTCAAAAAACATTATAGTATAGTAAGGCATAAAAATTCATAAAAATGTCATAGTATAGTAAGGCATGAAAATATCATAGTATAGTAAGGCATAAAAAGTCATAAAAATGTCAAACTTTAGTAAGGCATAAAAATGTCAAAAAACATCATGGTATAGTATAAAATATCAAAAAAACGTAAAACCATCATAGTATAGTAAGGCATAAAAATTCATAAAAATGTCATAGTATAGTATGGCATAAAATATCAAAAAACGTAATACTATACGAAGGCATAAAAATGTCATAGAATAGTAAGGCATAAAAAGTCATAAAAATGTCATACTTTAGTAAGGCATAAAAGGTCATAAAAACGTTATAGTATAGTAAGGCATGAAAATGTCATAGTATAGTAAGGCATAAAAAGTCATAAAAACATCATAGTATAGTATAGTATAAAATATCATGACAAAGGTTATAGGAAGCGTCATACTGTAGTAAGGCATGAAAAAGCCAGTTAGAGTTACATGAAAATGTAAAAAAAAAAATGATAGTATACAAAGGCATAAGAAGTCATAAAAACGACATACCATAGTAAGGCGTAAAAAGTCATAAAAACGTCATAGTATAGAATAAAATATCAAAAAAACGTAAAACCATCATAGTATAGTCAGGCATAAAAATTCATAAAAATGTCATAGTATAGTATGGCATAAAATATCAAAAAACGTAATACTATACGACGGCATAAAAATTTAAAAAAACATCATAGTATAGTATAGTATAAAATATCATGACAAAGGTTATAGGAAGCGTCATACTGTAGTAAGGCATGAAAAAGCCAGTTAGAGTTACATGAAAATGTAAAAAAAAAAAATGATAGTATACAAAGGCATAAAAAGTCATAAAAATGTCATACTTTAGTAAGGCATAAAAATGTCAAAAAACATCATTGTATAGTATAAAATATCAAAAAAACGTAAAACCATCATAGTATAGTAAGGCATAAAAAT
>NW_019506367.1:0-913 GCF_002814215.2 Seriola lalandi dorsalis
AGGTCATTTACACTCTATAGAATTCAGAGGTGATTCACTTAAACTGAGAATTTACAGCATAGGTGTTGCCACTCCCCAAATAAGGGAGGCTGTGAACTCAGGGTTAAAACAGGTCATTTACACTCTAACCACATTCCTGCATAAGCATTTACATACATGCCCACCTGAGAATGGGGGATGCTTGACTCTGAAAGTTTAAAACCAGAAGAGGGCAAGGCAAGGCAGTTTTATTTATATAGCATTTTATTTATCTAGCGCATTTCATACACAGCCTCACAGCAAGAAGGTTCTGGTTTCGAGTCCCGGCTCGGCCGTGGGATCTTTCTGTGTGGAGTTTGCATGTTTTCCCTGTGCCAGTGTGGGTTCTCTCCGGGTACTCCGGCTTCCTCCCACAGTCCAAAGACATGCAAATGGGGACTAGGCTAATTGGATACTCTACATTGACTATAGGTGTGGCTGTGAGTGTGAATGGTTGTCTGTCTCTATGTGTTTGCCCTGCGATGGACTGGCGACCTGTCCAGGGTGTACCGCGCCTCTTTCCCGAAAAGATGCTGGGATAGGCTCCAGCCCCCATGCGACCCTACTAGAGGATAAGCGGAAGAAAATGGATGGATTTCATACACAATGGCAACTCAATGTGCTTTACATAAAACATGTAATTTGAGAAACATTAAAAAATACAATTAACCCCCCACACCCCACACTAATAATGAAAACAAATTATAGAAAAATAGAAAGTAAGAAACAAAATGCTGGAATACAGCATTAAATATAAGATTGCAGCAGAAAATAATGATTTGCTTTAAAATCATTAAAAGGACATTGAGTTTTTAAAAGTCATTCTTGAATATCTGTTTTTATGTTTCAGTCAGAGTGAAAAAGAGTAAGAAGAAGAAGTAAGTTAAACTGTTTC
>NW_019506368.1:0-1264 GCF_002814215.2 Seriola lalandi dorsalis
TATAACATTTCATAAAAACGTCATTGTATAAGGCATAAATACGTCTAAAAACGTCATTGTAAAAGGCATAAATACGTCTAAAAACGTCATAGTATGGTAAGGTATAAAATGTCATAATATCCTCATAGTATATTATGGCATAAAACGTCATAGTATAGAAAGATATAAAATGTTATAAAAAGGTCATAGTATAGTAAGGCATAAAAACGTGAAAAAATGTCATAGTATAATAAGGCATAAAAATGTCATAAAAACGTCATAGTATAGTAACGGATAAAAAATTTCATAAAAATGTCATAGTATAGTAAGATATAACATTTCATAAAAACGTCATAGTATAGTAAGGGATAAAAAATTTCATAAAAATGTCATAGTATAGTAAGATATAACATTTCATAAAAACGTCATTGTATAAGGCATAAATACTTCTAAAAACGTCATAGTATGGTAAGGTATAAAATGTCATAATTTCCTCATAGTATATTATGGCATAAAACGTCATAGTATAGAAAGATATAAAATGTTATAAAAAAGTCATAGTATAGTAAGGCATAAATATGTGAAAAAATGTCATAGTATAATAAGGCATAAAGTGTCATAAAAACGTCATAGTATAGTAAGGGATAAAAAATTTCATAAAAATGTCATAGTATAGTAAGATATAACATTTCATAAAAACGTCATTGTATAAGGCATAAATACGTCTAACAAAGTCATAGTATGGTAAGGTATAAAATGTCATAATATCCTCATAGTATATTATGGCATAAAACGTCATAGTATAGAAAGATATAAAATGTTATAAAAAGGTCATAGTATAGTAAGGCATAAATATGTGAAAAAATGTCATAGTATAATAAGGCATAAAATGTCATAAAAACGTCATAATATAGTAAGGGATAAAAAATGTCATAAAAATGTCATAGTATAGTAAGGCATAAAATGTCATAAAAACATCATAGTATAGTAAGGGATAAAAAATTTCATTAAAATGTCATAGTATAGTAAGCTATAACATTTCATAAAAACGTCATTGTATAAGGCATAAATACGTCTAAAAACGTCATTGTAAAAGGCATAAATACGTCTAAAAACGTCATAGTATGGTAAGGTATAAAATGTCATAATATCCTCATAGTATATTATGGCATAAAACGTCATAGTATAGAAAGATATAAAATGTTATAAAAAGGTCATAGTATAGTAAGGCATAAATATGTGAAAAAATGTCATAGTATAATAAGGCATAAAATGTCATAAAAAC
>NW_019506369.1:0-453 GCF_002814215.2 Seriola lalandi dorsalis
ATCTCGCCAACATCTCGCCAACATCTCGCCAACATCTCACCAACATCTCACCAACATTTCACCAACATCTCACCAACATCTCACCAACATCTCGCAAACATCTCGCCAACATCTCACAAACATCTCACAAACATCTCGCCAACATCTCAACAACATCTCACCAACATCTCACCAACATCTCGCAAACATCTCGCAAACATCTCGCCAACATCTCACAAACATCTCACCAACATCTCGCCAACATCTCACCAACATCTCACCAACATCTCGCAAACATCTCGCCAACATCTCAACAACATCTCACCAACATCTCACCAACATCTCGCAAACATCTCGCAAACATCTCGCCAACATCTCAACAACATCTCACCAACATCTCACCAACATCTCGCCAACATCTCACAAACATCTCACAAACATCTCGCCAACATCTCAACAACATCTCACCAACAT
>NW_019506370.1:0-765 GCF_002814215.2 Seriola lalandi dorsalis
ATTTTTTGCCATAGTATACTATGACGTTTTTTGGCATTTTTATGACTTACTGTACTATGATGTTTGATTCCTTGGCATTTTTATGACTTATTATACTATGTTGTTTGATTCCTTGCCATAGTATGACATTGTTATGACCTTTTATGCCTTAATATACTACATTGTTTTTTTGCCATTTTTTGCCATAGTATACTATGACGTTTTTTGGCATTTTTATGACTTACTATACTACGATGTTTTTTGGTCTTTTTTATGAATTATTATACTATGTTGTTTGATTCCTTGCCATACTATGACATTTTTATGACCTTTTATGCCTTAATATACTATGTTGTTTTTTTGACATTTTTTGCCATACTATACTATGACGTTTTTTGGCATTTTTATGACTTACTATACTCTGTTGTCAATGCTTTAGCATAGTAGTATGTTTTTATGACTTTTTATGCCATACTATACTATGACGTTTTTTGAAATTTTTTGCCATACTATACTATGACGTTTTCTTGGTATTTTTATGACCTATTATACTATGTTGTTTGATTCCTTGCCATAGTATGACATTTTTATGACCTTTTATGCCTTAATATACTACATTGTTTTTTTGACATTTTTTGCCATAGTATACTATGACGTTTTTTGGCATTTTTATGACTTACTGTACTATGATGTTTGATTCCTTGGCATTTTTATGACTTATTATACTATGTTGTTTGATTCCTTGCCATAGTATGACATTGTTATGACCTTTTATGCCTTAATATA
>NW_019506371.1:0-323 GCF_002814215.2 Seriola lalandi dorsalis
TTTAACATCAATATAGAGTTTATTACTTCATGTTAACAGTCTTTGTGAGGTGGTTTAGTTAGTCTGTTATCTTCCTGTCTGGACCACAACAGCGGTGGTCAGCCCTCTAATGGTGAATGTCTCTGACTGTGTGACTGAGTGACTGAGTGACTGAGTGACTGTGTGACTGTGTGACTGAGTGACTGAGTGACTGAGTGACTGAGTGACTGTGTGACTGAGTGACTGAGTGACTGAGTGACTGAGTGACTGTGTGACTGAGTGACTGTGTGACTGAGTGACTGTGTGACTGAGTGACTGAGTGACTGTGTGACTGAGTGACTGAG
>NW_019506372.1:0-777 GCF_002814215.2 Seriola lalandi dorsalis
TGCCTTGCTATACTATGACGTTTTATGCCTTACTATACTATGACGTTTTTTTCACATTTTTATGCCTTACTATACTATGACGTTTTTTCAAGTTTTTCTGCCTTACTATACTATGACGTTTTTTCAAGTTTTTTTGCCTTGCTATACTATGACGTTTTTTCACATTTTTATGCCTTACTATACTATGACTTTTTTTCACATTTTTTTGCCTTGCTATACTATGACGTTTTATGCCTTACTATGCTATGACGTTTTTTCACATTTTTATGCCTTACTATACTATGACGTTTTTTCACATTTTTTTGCCTTGCTATACTATGACGTTTTTTCAGGTTTTTTTGCCTTGCTATACTATGACGTTTTTTCACATTTTTATGCCTTACTATACTATGACTTTTTTTTCACATTTTTATGCCTTACTATACTATGACGTTTTTTCACATTTTTATGCCTTACTATACTATGACGTTTTTTCACATTTTTTTGCCTTGCTATACTATGACGTTTTTTCACATTTTTATGCCTTACTATACTATGACGTTTTTTCACATTTTTTATGCCTTACTATACTATGACGTTTTTTCACATTTTTTTGCCTTGCTATACTATGACGTTTTATGTATTGCTATACTATGACGTTTTATGCCTTACTATACTATGACGTTTTTTTCACATTTTTATGCCTTACTATACTATGACGTTTTTTCAAATTTTTTTGCCTTGCTATACTATGACGTTTTTTCACATTTTTATACCTTACTATACTATGACGTTTTT
>NW_019506373.1:0-388 GCF_002814215.2 Seriola lalandi dorsalis
AGAACACAGAACACAGAGAACACAGAACACAGAACACACAGAACACAGAGAAAACAGAACACAGAGAACACAGAACACACAGAACACAGAACACAGAGAACACAGAGAACACAGAACACAGAACACAGAGAACACAGAGAACACACAACACAGAGAACACAGAACACACAGAACACAGAGAACACAGAACACAGAGAAAACAGAACACAGAACACAGAGAACACAGAACACACAGAACACAGAACACAGAGAACACAGAGAACACAGAGAACACAGAACACAGAACACAGAGAACACAGAAAACACAGAACACAGAGAACACAGAGAACACAGAGAACACAGAACACAGAACACAGAGAACACAGAGAACACAGAACACAGAGAACAC
>NW_019506374.1:0-1006 GCF_002814215.2 Seriola lalandi dorsalis
TGTCATCTTTTAGCATTTTATACGTTACTATACTGTGATATTTTTATGCCATACTATACTATGTTGTTTTTTTTTGACATTTTCATGCCTTACTATACTATGTTGTTTTTTGACATTTTCATGCCTTACTATACTATGTTGTTTTTTGACATTTTTATGCCTTACTATACTATGTCATCTTTTAGCATTTTTATGCCTTACTATACTGTGATATTTTTATGCCTTACTATATTATGTTGTTTTTTGACATTTTAATGCCTTACTATACTATGTTGTTTTGTGACATTATCATGCCTTACTATACTATGTTGTTTTTTGACATTTTAATGCCTTACTATACTATGTTGTTTTGTGACATTATCATGCCTTACTATACTATGTTGCTTTTTGACATTTTTATGCCTCACTATACTGTGATATTTTCATGCCTTACTATACTGTTGTTTTTTTTAACATTTTTATGCCTCACTATACTATGTTGTTTTTTGACATTTTTATGCCTTACTATACTATGTTGTTTTTTTAACATTTTTATGCCTTAATATATTATGTCATCTTTCAGCATTTTATACGTTACTATACTGTGATATTTTTATGCCATACTATACTATGTTGTTTTTTTAACATTTTTATGCCTTACTATATTATGTCATCTTTTAGCATTTTATACGTTACTATACTGTGATATTTTTATGCCATACTATACTATGTTGTTTTTTCTTTTACATTTTCATGCCATACTATACTATGTTGTTTTTTGACATTTTTATGCCTCACTAAACTATATATTTTTTTTTTTACATTTTCATGCCATACTATACTATGTTGTTTTCATGCCTTACTATACTATGTTGTTTTTTGACATTTTCATGCCTTACTATACTATGTTGTTTTTTTTACATTTTTATGCCATATTATACTATGTTGTTTTCCTGCCTTACTATACTATGTTATTTTTTTTACATTTTCATGCCATACTATACTATGTTGTTTTTTAACATTTTCA
>NW_019506375.1:0-412 GCF_002814215.2 Seriola lalandi dorsalis
CATAGTATTGTAAGGCAAGAAAAAGTCACAGTATAGCAAGGCAAAAAATGTCATATTATAGTAAGGAAAAAAAATGGCAAAAAACATCATAGTATAATAGAGCATAAAAATGTCATAGTATAGTAAGGCAAAAAAAAGTCATAGTATAGCAAGGCAAAAAACGTCTTAATATAGTGAGGCAAAAAAAATTTCAAAAAACTTAATAGTATAGTAAGGCAAAAAAACGTCATAGTATAGCAAGGCAAAAAATGTAAAAAAAAGTCATAGTATAGTAAGGCAAAAAAAAAGTCATAGTATAGCAAGGCAAAAAATGTCAAAAAACGTCATAGTATAGCAAGCCAAAAAATGTCAAAAAAAGTCATAGTATTGTAAGGCAAGAAAAAGTCATAGTATAGCAAGGCAAAAAATGTAA
>NW_019506376.1:0-883 GCF_002814215.2 Seriola lalandi dorsalis
GTATAGGATGGCATAAAATGTCAAAAAATGTCATAGTATAGTATGGCATAAAATGTCAAAAAAACGTCATAGTATAGTATGGCATAAAATGTCAAAAAAACAACATAGCATTTTAAGTCATAAAAGGTCATAAAAAGGTGATAGTATGGCAAGGTATAAACCAAGATAGTATTTTAAGGCATAAAAAATCATAGTATAGGATGGCATAAATTGTCAAAAAAACGTCATAGTATAGTATGTCATAAAAAGTCATAAAAACGTGACAGTATGGCAATGTATAAAACAAGATAGTATTGTAATGCATAAAAATGTCAAAAAAACGTCATAGTATAGTATGGCATAAAATGTCAAAAATATAACATAGCATTTTAAGTCATAAAAAGTCATAAAAAGGTGATAGTATTGCAAGGTATAAAAAAACATAGTATTTTAAGGCATAAAAAAATCATAATATAATATGGCATAAAATGTCAAAAAAAAACGTCATAGTATAGTATGGCATAAATTGTCAAAAAAAAGTCATAGTATAGTATGGCATAAAATGTCAAAAAAACGTCATAGTATAGTATGGCATAAAATGTCAAAAAAACGTCATAGTATAGTATGGCATAAATTGTCAAAAAAACGTCATAGTATAGTATGGCATAAAATGTCAAAAAAACAACATAGCATTTTAAGTCATAAAAGGTCATAAAAACGTGATAGTATGGCAAGGTATAAAACATCATAGTATATTAAGGCATAAAATGTCAAAAAAAACATCATAGTATTTTAACGCATACGAGGTCATAAAAACGTCATAGTATGGTCAGGAATAAAAAGTCATAGTATAGTAAGGTCTAAAAAATGCCAGAGTATAAAATGGCCTAAATATTTAAAATAA
>NW_019506377.1:0-677 GCF_002814215.2 Seriola lalandi dorsalis
TCTATGACTTTTTTTGACATTTTATGCCATGCTATACTATGACGTTTTTTGATGTTTTCACGCCTTACTATTCTATGACTTTTTTTGACATTTTTATGCCATAGTATACTATGGCGTTTTTATGCCTTACTTTACTATGACGCATTTGACATTTTTATTCCATAATATACTATGACGTTTTTAGACATTTTTATGCCATAGTATACTATGACGTTTTTTGACGTTTTTATGCCTTAATATAGGATCACATTTTTATGCCATAGTATACTATGACGTTTTTTGACATTTTATGCCATAGTATACTATGACGGTTTTAGACGTTTTTATGCCATAGTATACTATGACGTTTTTTGACGTTTTTATGCCTTAATATAGTATCACATTTTTATGCCTTACTGTAATATGACGTTTTTTGACGTTTTTATGCCATAGTATACTATGACATATTTTGACGTTTTTATGCCATAGTATACTATGACGTTTTTTGATGTTTTCACGCCTTACTATTCTATGACTTTTTTTGACATTTTTATGCCATAGTATACTATGACGTTTTTTGACATTTTATGCCATACTATACTATGAAGTTTTTTGACATTTTTAAGCCTTACTATTCTATGACTTTTTTTGACATTTTTATGCCATAGTATACTATGACGTTTTTTTGACAATTTATG
>NW_019506378.1:0-882 GCF_002814215.2 Seriola lalandi dorsalis
AGTATACTATGGCATAAAATGTTAAAAAACGTCATAGTATAGTAAGGCATAAAAATGTCAAAAAACGTCAAAGTATAGCATGGCATAAATTGTCAAAAAAACGTCATAGTATACTATGGCATAAAAATGTCAAAAAAAGTCATAGAATAGTAAGGCGTGAAAACATCAAAAAACGTCATAGTATACTATGGCATAAAAACGTCAAAATATGTCATAGTATACTATGGCATAAAAACGTCAAAAAACATCATATTACAGTAAGGCATAAAAATGTGATACTATATTAAGGCATAAAAACGTCAAAAAACGTCATAGTATACTATGACGTTTTTTGACATTTTATGCCATAGTATACTATGGCATAAAAACGTCAAAATATGTCATAGTATACTATGGCATAAAAACGTCAAAAAACGTCATATTACAGTAAGGCATAAAAATGTGATACTATATTAAGGCATAAAAACGTCAAAAAACGTCATAGTATACTATGGCATAAAATGTCAAAAAACGTCATAGTATACTATGGCATAAAAATGTCAAAAAACGTCATAGTATACTATGGCATAAAAACATCAAAAAACGTCATAGTATACTATGGCATAAAAATGTGATCCTATATTAAGGCATAAAAACGTCAAAAAACGTCATAGTATACTATGGCATAAAAACGTCTAAAAACGTCATAGTATACTATGGCATAAAATGTCAAAAAACGTCATAGTATACTATGGCATAAAAATGTGATCCTATATTAAGGCATAAAAACGTCAAAAAACGTCATAGTATACTATGGCATAAAAATGTCTAAAAACGTCATAGTATATTATGGAATAAAAATGTCAAATGCGTCATAGTAAAGTAAGGCATAAAAACGCCATA